>NC_140126.1:37198922-37363922 GCF_964035555.1 Netta rufina | reverse complement strand
AAACTTAATAGCTTCAAGATTATGAATGAGCAATTCTCTTTAACCTTGGCTGCACTACTATTTGATGCAAAGACTGAAGAGAAAGAAGAGAAAAAATAAAAGATTTTTAATACAATGTAACTGATTTTACAGTTTTGCAGTTAATTTTGTGCTCTGATATACTTTCAGCTTTTCGATAGTTACTGTGAGAAATATTTCACTGATGAAGACCAAGCTGCCAGAAATGCTGATATAACGTGCAATTACTCGATACAATGATCACATTAACATGATAAGCTGGTCATCTCTAAGCAACCCATAGTATTCTCTATAATATCTGGTGTCACCTTAGTTTGCATTTACAGAGGAATTCATCTTGACTTTGTCTGAAAATACTTGCTAAGTCTGTATAAATCACTCTGTGAATGTTGCAAAGTTTGTGAACCTCAGCCTGCCATATCAGAAGACAGTAGTTCCTTTCTGACAGTCCCAACGTAAAAACAAGATTTTACAATTATAGAAGGGAAAAAAAAAAAAAAAGAAAAAAAAGCTTCCCTTTCTCCCGTAAACATACAAAAAACAGGTTGAGATAGAGACAGAAAGTGCTAAAGTGCTATCTGGGCTAATAGCAGTACATCAGTTAGCTGGACTGTAACATGTTCTGTGTATTTACCAAATTTGTTTCACTGATCAGTTCTCCAAGTCAGTTTGGAAGCTAGGCAGCTGCCATATAAACTCTCTTCATAAATGGGACCAATGGATCATCCTTAGAGGAAAACACAGAAAAAACTCAAAGCTAAGCAATGACTCTGTCTTTTCCCACCATGTGGAAGGGGTGTGCTCTCGAGGGTGAGGGTGAGCATATTTGCGGGACACAAAGGAAGCCTACTCTGTGATAAATGGTAGTGAAGACAGGGCCCTTGGTATCCAATACCAGAGATGATTAATGGTTGTAAACACAGAGTTACCACTTGGTCCCAAATGTAATGAAAAAACAACAACAACAAGAAAAACACCTTGCACTGTTTCAATGTGTGACGAAGCGTACAACTGCATTCACTTACTCAAAATGCACACAGAGACATTTATATTTCCTAAACACATGTGGAGCTTTTTAGGACCGTAAAAATCCAGAAAAAGCTCTGCTTATGAGCTAAGGAACATAGTAAGTGCATCATTATTAACTTATTCCTTGCTGTCTAACATATAAGACAACTGCATCATCATGTACCTACTAATTCTTTGAAGTAATGAACAAATAGCACTGACAAATGCTGCCATCACATAATTGGTATAATGAGCTTCAATGGAGATGAGATTCTGATTGTGATTTCTATTTCCTTAGAGCTAAGGTAGACTAAGAATAAATCATGGAAGTTACTACAGGCTTAACCCTCGTCTCACCAAAAAGAAGAAGTCTGACCTGCATTTTGTGGACTTTTTTTTTTTTTAGAATAAAACAATTGCAAAAAAAAAAAAAATCCATCTAAGCTTGATAAGCTTGACCAAGAGACATACAAAGACTTGTAGATCAGCTAAGCATCTTGCAGAGGGTTTATAAATAATAAAAGTGCAAACTGCCACCTGGAATTAGAACTACAAAAGGTCCTGTTAGTTATGGGTTTCATTTGGTCTGCTAAGCCATAAAGAATGTGCTGAATTACATTGTTAGGGGAAAGCTTGCACTCTCAGGGCAAGGACAGAACAGATTCTCCTTTATAGGTCCATCTCTGCTGTGACATATTTTGTTTTTAAGAAACTCTGAACCAAAGAACTGCCATTTCCTACTCTGTGGATCAGTTTCCCTCCTGACTGCATTTTTGTCCATTTGATTGAATTGCAAAGCAAATGATGTTTCTGTAGATTTAATCAAGCAAATGTCTAGTAAAATAAGCTCAAGATTCCTTTCATCATAAAGTAAGACCTAACAATAAGCCACAAACATTCTAACTCTACCTTAGGTTGAATATGGTACTGAACATACTTGTGAAATACTAGAGATTCTCATCTTTTGCATTTGTTACTTTTTACTCAGCAAAACATGGTGTAATTTCTTAGCAGTTTCAACAAAGAAGCAATGTTTTTTATAGTGACTTGACTTCCCAAAGTAATACTAGAAGACTCTGAGTCCAGATCTTTATTCCAGGTCTTCTTCCCTTATGTTTATTTTCTATTTCCCCTCTCTTTACCGAGGTGCATTTAACAAACATTTCTTACTCAAGATTACAGTACCCAAACTGTAATGGGAAATGCCCATTACAAGGCAGAGATTCCCGCAGAGGGAGATAAATGGAGATGAAAGTCGACGGCATTCTGGAGAGTAAGTGACACCTAAATGGGATACAGTCCTCTTCAGAAGTGCTGCTGAGGCAAGGGCATGAGGCATCCAGTAGTGACTACAGAAAGTTAAAGTTACAGTGCTCAGGATAGAGATTCTATGGCCAGTATTTATTTCTTTTTTTAATTGTTTCCACTTCTTTATAAATATTGTAAAAGTAGATCCTTCTGAAAAGGGGCAGAGGATAATGGGAAGGTAACTGCAGTGTCTGTGATTGTCATATCCCAAGGCAACAGTTCAAAATAAAATAGACACTCTTGTATTTAGTCAACTGCTGAGGCCATTTGCCAGATGAATGTGAAAATCATTCTGTGGACAAATTTTTAATCACCCAGGGACAAGGAAACCTTGATTAGGTGAATGGGGAGAAGCGGTGCTCTTTAAGACACAAGAGGTTTTTCACCTCCATATTGCCAATTATCTGTTATCCTGAATAAGCAGCCAGACAGCAGGTTGAGAAGTGTCTGGATAAAACAGAAATATGACATGTGAAATACATATAAATCAGAAGAAAGGACAAGGAGCATGTAAAGGAAAAAACAACACTAGTGACAGCTGATTGTTGACCACATTCCTGAGCAAATGACCATGCAAACAGATGAATACACAAGACAGATTGCCTGAACATAGCAAATTCTTCTTAGCAGACTGGCTTATACAGATCCAGCCAAATATCTTTGAACTACAGTCAAACTTGTCCACATCTCATATATTCCTTCTACAAATGCTGAAGAAATGACTATAGCAATCAAGTGATAAAAGATATGCAAGAAAAATATGCCAGTGTGAGTAGCATTGATATTAACCTCTGAGAACTACTAAACCCCAGTCCATGCAATAAATTCATTTTAGAAAACACCTGAGTTACTAAAGGTCCATTCAAGGATCTCAACTGAAATATTGTTTTATTTAAACAAACAAGCAAGCGAACTGAAAACTGTAAAATGTATACATATTACAGTATTCAAAATGGAAAAATAAGTGCAAGTACAAGCACTAAAAAATGTCAATTTCCATTTTCTCCCTCAAATCCATATTTTGGAAAGCAAAATTATCTACCGGAGTGAGGAAAAAAATGCTGAAATTCTTTACTTATCCCAGCACTTAGCTTTACATATCCCACAAATTATTATTATATTGAGCAAGCCAGTAAGACTTCATGCTTTTTTTACTTACAATACACAGTTTAAGGATATCATCATACCTCTCCATGACAGTCCAGAGGTATTTGAGAGTTAATTCAGGCAGACAAACAGCTCATGAAGAATTTGAAAAACAGCAAATGATCATATACATTGGATAGTTATACTTAACAAATTAGCATATCTTGATTTTGATATTTGGATCAACTTTCTTCTCTTCACAAAGATGAAAAAAGAAAATCCACTATAACATTTTCTATTAACCAAGGTTATTTTTATATGAAAAATTAACTTTGGTAAGATGAGAAACTTTTACAACAAATTCTCATTTCAATGGGCAGTTGTTGCAATTTCATTCAGATCAGTAAACCTCAAGACCATTTATTTTTGAGTCTGTTGTTTCACAGCAAGCATTTTGAGCCTTTCGTTTAAGAGAAATAACAGCAAGTCCAAAGAAGGGTGTTTTATTGAAAAACGGATAAATTATTTCTAGACTAAACCCTGTAATTAAATGAGAAGTCTGAGAAAATACTGTGAGTAGATGAGAGAAAAGCATCCTAGATAGAATTTCTCTCTTCTCCCTATTTTATCTTGTAACATTTATTCCAAAAGCATATGTAACAATTGTTCCAAAATGTAGCAATTATTCCAAAAGCATAAATCAAAAGCAAGCTTCAGAAAGCCTGCTATAACTCTGAGCTTTTGAGATACAGAATTCCAGACATAATTCTGGACTCTACCTCCAACATGAAACCAGAGTATTTCAGAGATCAGTAGATAGACGTTGTTAAGAAAATTGACATCGATGTAAAATCCAAATTAACAGTATTGATCAAAGTGTACCCATACCCATTCTGTCAATAACTAGACTAACCCAAGCTCAGATGCTCATGTGCTGACAATCAGTTTTCATCCTAAATGATCATGCTTAAAAAACACAAAATTAAGAAGCGACAAATATAAGCAGTTTGAGGTTCTACACTTTGAATCTCAGAACAAATCTGAAAGCTTGCTTATGCCTACACTAGAAACACCATCTTTGTTAAACAAGTCAAGAAATGTATGAAATAATGCTAACGCTTTTCACTGTTCAGAAGTGTATTTCAAGCTCTTGTATACATAGGGATAAATAAAATCCTTGACCTTTAGCACTGTTCTTAACTACTCAGTCCCAGTCAATGAGGCTTATCTTATTCATGAGGTGTACATGAGGTTTGTTTGGCATTCTCTTATCCCTTAAACAATGCTGCTGTCTTTCAGTTTCGTATTTTGTCTTGGTGTTCTCCATTTAATTTCCCCAATTTCTGCTGTGTGAACTCAGAAAGTTATTCATAGATGTAATTGAAGTATGGCTTGACATTTTTAGTGTTTGCACCAACACAACTTGCAGTATCATGAATACAATTTTTAGGTGTAAATTATAGTTTATGTAAATGAAGAATAATAAGCTTATACTATAATGATGTAAGCAACTGCAACTGTATGAGCAGCATGAAAGGAAGATAGAATTGCACTATACATGTAACTGGGAGGAGCCATGACCAACAAGTGACTCAAGCAGTTTCCAAAACTTTCTTTGATCACGTCCTTTTCCCCCTTTAGGATGCTCTCCTAACTTTTCCACAACTAGATGAAAACTATTCATTGGGAAATTAATTATTGTGCATGTTGGCTAGGATACCGTGGTTTGGAGAAGTTGGTAAATGAAGCTAGGGCTAAGGTATTGAACTGCATATAGCAAGAAACCTCTAACCAGTGAAGGGAACAGCCAGAGAGCCTGTTGTCGCTGAGAGCTACACTGCAATCTCTACAGCATTTACCATTGTTATTGTCTACATGCCAAGAGGAGGCAATACAGGTCCTATCAATATCAGGACCTTGTCCAGTGACCACCCGTCTAGAGTTCTTACCCTTCAGCTTTGTTCCAGCACAGCCACATCTCAGCAGAACTCTCATGTTTAGATCAACTGTACTCAAGCAATATTTTCCCACTATCTCAAGACCTTCAGTATCAGTCTCTTCAAAAAGAACCTGAAAGTGGCAGTGAGGCTGGCAACAGTTATGAAGAAAACCCCTGAAAATGGTATGGAAACCCGACATTGCTCTAAATTTCTCCTGGAAAATTCAGACCAGCTCCAAGGTTTGAAGTAACAGAGTTGCATTCAACTATTGTGCAACTGGGAGAGATGAGTGAGAGACATTATGAAGAAAATGTGAAGAGGGTGCCACACAGGCTGAGAAACAAGACTATCTGGAGAGCTTTGTTTTTGAAACATCTTTGGAGGGCCGGAAAGAATGGGACTGGGGAAAGAAAGAGAATGGTTCAGATCCTTAAACATTACTTTTAAGGGCTTTTAAGCCTCTTAAGTGCCTATGAAACTAAGAGAAGAGTGAGCACAAATCAAGCACCAAAAACACTTCAGAGCAGGAGCGTTTTTATTATCATTCTTATTAATGCCAACCATTGAGAAAAGGAGAAGGAAGTGGTTGCAGTGATTTAAAGCCAGTTCAACCCAATTGTTCTTTCCTGCCCCCCACCCTCATCACTGCTAAAGGAAAAGGCTTGATTGGATAGACCCTCCAAGCCCTCTTTCTGCTCGACATGCAGCTTAACCTTTCCTGGGGGTAGAAACAGGGCAGGAAAGGATAAGCAGGGACACAATCTGAAACTTAGCTTGCTGCTGCTATCTGTGCCTGTGCTGAAGGCCCCTCATTGCAATTCTGGGATACTTCCAATTCGGGGTAACGATCTGTGCTTTTCAAAAGAAAACTCTTTCGTCTTCTCCTCCCTCCCCTTTCTACCTCCGCCTACCCATTTCTCTGTGATCAGTCAAGGGAAGAAGATAAAGACTTTGCATTTTGAGCACAAGGATGGGAGAAAAAGAAAGAGATTCTTTTACCCTCTTTTCTAAGTGCTTACCCCACCCCCAGAAATCTTCATTTTATTCTGTCCCAGATGAAAAGCTAAGCTCTTGTGAGACTAAACCTTATGGTTAAGAGCACTTCTAAGTGCTATCCCTTTTAACTGTAGGTAAACTTTGTCTTACTTATGTGTGAAGACCTACAGAAAACAGAAAAACTTGACCCAGAACATGACAGCAAAATTACATGAGAACCTTAAAAACATCAATACATGAGCTGGGAGGAAAGGAAGACCTTGTAATTTGAGGGGGAGGGGGGGGGGAGGGGGAAGTATCAGAATCATGTTTGATGTAGAGCAACTACAATACCATTAGCATAACAGCAAAGAAAAGATATTTTTTTTTTTTTTGGTATTTAAAAATCCTTAGGATTGGCTGGCCACATGAGAAAGTTTGAAAGCTTTTGGTGAAACTGGTAAAGCTCAGTGCTTTGCAGGCTCATTCTTATTTGTATGAGGTTGGAAGAGAAACAACCAATGACATGAGATGTGTCAGTTATTTGTTGTGAGTGTAGAGCTGTTTGCATATATTTTATCTTGCATGTATTTTCTGTCCCTTTGATGCCCTTTACTCCTTAAATAAATAAGGATGATTAAAAGTTCCAACAGAGTAAATCTAAACTCTTTTACTATTTATGTTCATTAAAAAACTTATGATACAGAAAACACTTTATATGGTATTATGTAAAAAAAAAAAAAAAAAGTTACAAAGGAATTATTGTCAAAAATGTTTTTAAATTTCTGTGCTGTATAAACATTACTGTAATGCTGTTCATGTTATCAGAACCTGGGCTACCTTTCCCCATTAGTATATTCCTAGATGGTGACAGTACAATAATTTTCAAATGTAGCAAACTACATTATAGTTTTTGAAACATTAAATAGCCCAAATGAGACTAAGAATCCACGACTGGCTGTCACAAAGGTCAATATAGACAGTCCTACTCAGCTGTGGATAAAACCCTTGGGAGAGATCAGTATATTAATTTCTATTCACAGTTTAGCCTAAGGAAAGAATCCAAATCCACAGAGAAAAAATGTTAAATGCATTCATTTTTGTGCTATCTTATTCCCAGGGATTTTCAACCCATGTTTTTACAAAATGTTTCTAACTATATCTATTCATTCTTGGAGCCATTGATTCTTGGTTTGTCTGTCTTCACTGAACTATGCTGGAGAAGAATTAAAGACGATAGGTGAGCAGGGAGGAATTAAGTCTGTTCAGCAAGCCAGTTTTCTCAAGTTCACACAGCTCTACACAGACGTGATTCTTAGGTTCATGACAGACGCTTTTGAAGAATGTGTCATTGCAGGCTCTCCATACATTGTTCCTCCCTTCCTGTCACACTGAGTACTCTCTGAAGAACTCTTAGAGTATTTGTTCTGTACAACGCTTAATAGCATTCCCAGACAGCCTTTACAGAGCTACAGCTACAGGCCACCCATCTTGTTTCAAGTGCTTTAACAATTCCTGACAATTTTGGTTTCAGAAGTTTTGAACCCATTGATTAAAGGTCTCTGTGTTTTTTGCTAAACGAATATGTAGGGGAAGAAAATATCTTTCATTCAAATAAACACGAGTATTTTCAAATATATATTTTATATATATATATATATATATATATAATTTTTTATTTTTATTTATTTATTTATTTATTTTTACCAGCAACTGCCAGAATAGTGCCATTGTCTCTGACCCTTATAAAACAGTCTGAATGCTTCCAAATAGGAATGCTCAGGAAAACACACCCAATATGACAACTGGAGGCTGAGGAGTAGGGGGTGGGAAGGGTGAACATACCTGATTTGTGGTACTGAGCTGTCAGCAAAAGACTGCCAGTAAAAAGTCCTCTTTTACAGGCTTTTCTTATTTTGAAGAGTATGCAGGAAGAAGTATGGGGGGGGGGGGGGGGGGGGGAGAATGCTCCTAGCTAGTTTTCAGAAGTTTCTGTCAAATGGATGAATGGATCACCGGTATGCTCCAGCTATTATGTGGCAGACTGGTACATTCAATCAGGAGAGAAAAAAAGAAAAAAAAAAAAAAAAAGAAAAAAAAAAAAGCAAAACCAAATGAACAAAGAAAAAACACACACCTTTCTTGCCAGTGGCTAAATTCAACATAAAAATATATACAGACCTCTGTACTGTGCTAACCAGTAGCACTTAAATTATTTCCAGATTTGGAGTTTTGAAGTAATAATGGTAAATCATTAAAATTGCATGTTACTTGACTTTACTTGAATTTGTCATTATTTTAGCCATTTTATATCAGTAAAAGTTTATCACCTTAAGGAGACTTTATTTCTTTAGCCCTTTGCTAAATGACATGATAAAAATAGAAAAATTGCGATCATTTTAGCCTTTTGAAGAATGTGTGAGAGAGCAGTATAGGCTTATTTAATATGAATAATTTACTTAAAATAAGGCACCATCTGGATAGTGAGTTAGAAACACTCTCAACGTGCATTTTCATTCCATGGATTAGCAAGGTATGGGGTATCTGAACCAGCCCAGAATTACAACAAAAGATTGCTCAAATGCCCGACCTCAAGTGGAACATGAAACACAAAATTAATGCACAGTTACCTGCCTTTTGAACATCACAGATGAAAAACAAGCAGGATCTGGTGGAGACCATAAAAATGGTCATCTATGCTAACTTGCAAACTTTTTGATCCATTATGACTTAAATTTTCATATTCAGAATAACAAATCTGCCAGCCAGTAAATTAATACCACAGGAAATTAGCAACAACAACATAACTATGTCTGAAATTCAAATACAAGTTTAGAAGACAGGAACTTTAAAATTATGCTAGATGTGCTAAAGTATATTAAAAAATAAAAACAATTAAAATAATACAATTTTGAAGAGTATTAGACTCTAACATATACACATTGTGATCAAAGGTCATGTCTATACAACTATAAGAACTGTCTCTATATAACATGAATAAATAATTCACCCTGGCCTCAGGAGACTCAAGGATTAAAATCAATTATTATAAAGCTTTATTGTTGCTGTTTTTCTTTGCATAGTGATAAAGACGTTACCCTGCTGGATCTTCGGATTAGGTTTTCATTAAGTCTTTATGTCTTTAAACATAGTTTAAATCTATCACCTGGAGCATGCATCATCTTATCACCTGCAGCAAAGTCCTTCAACATCAGCATTTCACAGACTACTACAATATGTTGTGTAATAATTTTCAGTGTAAACTGTCCCCAGGCTTTCTGACAGTCAGGTCCCTGATGAAAAGTTCTTGACATGATCAGAAACGATGAAGGAAATGAAGGAAAAATGTACAGATAGGGAAGAGTATGCATACATAAAACTATATTATCTTTTCTAGAAAAATCACTGATTAAACGGTAGCTCAGCTTAAAAACTGAGTTAAAAGGAAGATAGCTAAAATTGTTCTGGATTTCTTTTAAGAAAGCTACATTTCAGATTCTTGTTGAAAAGAACATGAGCAAAATGAGGGAAACGCGTTCAGACTTTGGATATGACGCATTAGAATTCCAAAGCAGACACTGATCAGTATTAAGCAATGAGATTCCATTTGCAGATCTCATGTAAAATTAATTTTCATAATTCTCTTAGTTCCTGTCTACATATACATATTTTTTCTCATTATCTACTTTATTACCATATTTGAATTCTCCTATTCTATGTCCGGGAGACAAAGATGAGAAGTATTTTACTACTATTCAATGAAAAAAGCACTCCTGAGTTGCAAACCACTAGTCCCCCAGAACGGAGGCAGAGTTCCATCTAAAAGTGATACTGTGGCATAAAAAACGGGACAAAGAATTACATATTCAATTGAATAATCAATTCAAATGATATTACTGCTTAAATTATGTTGGGATGCAACATTTAAAGTGCTTTTTATGCAATGAGATTTCCTGTTTAAAGTTCACCAATTCAGTTTGACACATTCTTCTAACAGTAAATTTAAAAGCCACAGACTGAGCTAATGCCATCAGCAGTGACCTATTAACTCCATATCAACAAGAAAATTCAGCAGAGTCACTCCTTCAATATACACCTGAGTTCTTCCATTTAAGTATCAGGAAACATCTGACTGCTTAGCTAGCAAGATTTAACAAGATTACAGCCTAAAGAAGTACAGCTTCAGGCTGTTGTCACATTCACTCTAACTCATATTCATAATGTCTTCTGATCTATCTGTAGGCTCATGATGTGCAAGGAGGAAAAAAAAACCCAAAAAACAAAAACATGGATTTTACTTTTCTGCCAGCTTTATAGCTAAAGAAACAGGATCTGTAAGAAAGCACTACTTGATCAGTTTAATAAGCGGAAGAAGAAAAGAAGCTGTGTATAATCTATATAATATGTATAGGTTATATGAGTGAAACATTTACCTGCAAAAGAAATCAAACATCTATTGCAAACCACACCCACCCTATTCTCTAGCTAGCAATGGACAAAGGGCCTTCTGAACAAGCTAAATATAGGCATGAGTGGGCCTCAGTTTGGCAAGTTCTTTTATTTTCACTTCACCTCAGAAGAGATACATGAAATAGGAACAACTTGGCTTAATGATGCTGTTTACACACATTTTCTGAGAGGCAAATCACAAGCAATTTCATAGTATGCTACCAGAGATTTGGCATGGTCCATTGGACAAAATGAAGAAAAATTTATTCCTTGAGCCTATTCTATAGTATGTATTTACAGCTTACTACTACCTGATGGGAAATATTTCTCATAGTATATATATCCTAAATGGCTGTCAAATGGAAAATATTTCCAGATCAAGAGAAAACTCATTTGTTTTCAGAAAGAGCTAATTTCTGCCTTCCCTACTTATTTCTGTGAAGTGAATATAAAGTTTCTAGCACGTACATAAAACTAATACGACCATCTACAAAGGTTTTCACTGTTGCTTAAAAAAAATAAAATAAAATAAAATAAAATTTCAAAATCTCTCTGATCTTTCATCTAAAATATCACCACAAGTATATACATATATTTCTATGTGATATTCAGGGTTCAAAAAGAAAAAAAAAAAAAAGGAAAAAAAAAAAAAAAAAAAAGGATTGGGAAAGAGTACAGTTTTGTTTTGTTTAATGTTTCTTCCCATGGCCCTTAGTGAGCCCACACGAGAAGCATGAAATACAGGGAGGTAGAATGACAAGATGACAAATCTACTATTTGCATTCCAAGTGCTAAAATTTTACTCACATGAATTCCTAACATTGGATAAAACCACAAACACAGAACGTTTTGGCAGAACTATTGCTGTCTGTAGTGAAGTACTGGTATGGGCATGAAGTTTCAAATAAGTCTGAATAAATTAGATAGGGAAATTCCACTTTCATTGATAAAAATTATAATTGCTCAGTAGTCACTTTTTTAATTTTTTTTTTTTAATTCGTTTGGGTCCTATGTGATCATTTCAAAATCTGAAATAATTTGAACTGTCTAACACATGTACAATGTAACTGTGGGACATATTTCTTCTCAGGAAAGAAAAAGAAAAACAGGCACACGCTATGAGATATAGAAATATCTTATTCCTATGTCCACTCCAGATCATTATTTAGAGCCCAAGAAATCAATGACTCCAGATAAGTACAAAATGTCTCTGCCAAGAAGCTGAAGGGTGGTCATTGCAACCTTAGAAATTGGCCAAAGCAGTGCAAGCAGAAAGGAAGCAGATTTAGGTATTGATTCAGCAAATTCCTTGGCAGCATCTGACAGCAGGCATTCCTGTGAACCCCAAATGGATTTTGAAAGCATCCTCCACAGTTGAATGTAAATGTTTCCTCCAGTGTGGCAACACTTGTCGACACAAAACAGTGCCAATTCTACTTTTCTGTAGAAAAAGAATAAATTACATTGAGTATGTTTGCCTTAGCTCTCCATGGTTATAGTGCAGAGGGCAGCACTGAGGCCATGCTAGGAAACACTTCTCAGATGTCTGATTTCAAGACCATCTAGCATTACCCCTAATTTCTAGAAAATAACTATTCAACCAAGCTAAACACAGTTGAAATTTCCAGTCACCAAATACGACCTTTTAGTGATTGAGGAAAAAAAAAAAAAAAGTGCAACTGAATATTTTCTCAGCTATTTGGGAAAAAGAAACAGATTGTTCTACCTTTGGCCTATCTTCAAGCTAACCTTCCCTTGATTAAACTCTTAAAAATACTAAGCAGGGTTCTGTAGCTGAAAAAGTTTTCTATATGAGGATAAATCATAGAATATCCCAAGTTGGAAAGGACCCATAAGGATCATTGAGTTCAACTCCTGGCACCACACAGGTCTACCCAAAATGTCCAAACTGAACCTCCCCTGTCACAGCTTGACACCATTCCCATGGGTCCTATCACTGGTCACTAAAGAGAATAGATCGGCGCCTGCCCTTCCACATCCCCTCGTGAGGAATCTGTAGACCATGATGAGGTTCCCCCTCAGCCCCCTCTTTTCCGGCTGAACAGGCCAAGTGACCTCAGCTGCTCCTCATACAGCTTCCCTTCTAGGCCCCTCACCATCTTTATAGTCCTTTGGGCACTCTCCAACATTTTCACATAGTTTTTGTACTGCGGTGCCCAGAACTGCATGCAGTACTCGAGGTGAGGCTGCACCAGTGCAGAGTGGGGAAGATTCCTACAGAATCCCTTCCCTTGAGCAACTAGCGATGCCATGCTTGATGCACCACAGAATACGGTTGGCCCTCCTGGCTTCCAGGGCATGCTGCTGGCCCATATTCGACTTGCTGTCAACCAGAATCCCCAGATCCCTCTCTGTGGGGCTGGTTTCCAGCATCTTGTCCCCCAGTCTGGGTTGCCCCTTCCCAGGTGCAGGACCTGGATATCACATCTTCATATGTCCTGAGAGCCTTTGGAAGACAATATCCTATATGCAGTGTACAGACCAAGAAAAATCACTCCTACCAGTATACCAGCTGTGTAAGTGGCTGAACGTGGAAGCTTTTGTACTCAGGCCTAGAGTACATCAGCTTCTCTTTCTTCATGCAGTGGAAGACTGCTAATTCCCTTCAAAATATAAGCTGTTACTGGGGGCAAAGTGTGACAGTGACTGGGAAGGAGGGGTTTGCTGCTGCATGTAGGGAGATTGCTGCCTTCATCAAGTTGGTGTCCTTGCTTTTCAGCGCACGCTCTGCTCCACTGCCATTCAGCGGCTGCAGGAAGAGATAGGTCGTCTGAAGAAGCTGAGACAAATATTTGATTTGGATGATTATCCTGCAGGTGTCTTATCATCACCATGATGCTTAGAATTACTAATTATTTTCCTTCCATTTACGTGTATTTTGCTGCAAATAGATATATCATGGCACAGATAATTAAGATTCTGATCAACGTGACCCTTAACCACTCTTGTAAAGAGAGGCCACTAAAGGGGAGCACCCTGTGCCAGAGGAGAGAAGAAACACTAGAGGTGATCCCAACAGAAGGCTTGTTTCATCTCCCTTCCCATCTCCTCTTTCTCTCTAGTGGAATACTGCTTAGCTAATGATAACAAGACACCTATCAGGTTTCCTTAGTCCATTTCAGCAATGCTTACACTCCAATGCAACTAGCCTCCTTGGCTCCTGTGGTTGTGCAAGTTTTATTTTTTCTTTTTAAATCACATGCCATCACAGACAATATATTTTAAAGCTTTTAACAATATTTGATATGACCTCCTAAGTATGAAGCATTGTTTAATTGTCTGCATTCTTTGTCTGGATTAGATGGTATCACTCAAATCCTAGCCTGTCCCTTCATAAAGGTCAAAGAGGATGCAATTTTATCTATACATAATGAAAATCATTTTTCCTCACAATACTTCCCACCAAAACCTACTTTCCTTTTAGGCAGTATTAAAAGAGGTATAGAAACATTAGAAAATAATAAATTAATGGTATTCAAACAGCTTACCATGTTCAATCTCTTGGATTGATTTTTACACTATAAAAATAAGAAAACTCTTTTTTTTTTTTTTTTTAATGGAATGCCTGCATACAAATAGAGAATAAAAAACAAATTGTTAATATCTCCCATTTTAAAAATAAAATTAATTTTCAAATACCAAAATCAACTTCTTCCAAATCAGTCTTTTTCACTAGAAAGTGTCACCCCGTTCCCCTCCTCCCCTCCCCTCCCCCTCCCCCTCCCCCTCCCTCCCCACCCCACAAAAAAAAGTTCCTGGCTCTTCTGCTAAACAGAGGTGGAGGAGACAACATTTTGCATTGATTAAAATTAAAACAGCTTATTGCATGAATTGTTGGCCCTTCCTAGGTAATACTGCATTTGAGGAAGGTCCTTGATATTTGGTTGCCTTTAGCTCAACTTCAAACAAAGATACTTTTGAGATATTGGGTAGCCCCCATAGGAAAGAAGTTGTGATTTTTCAGCTACTTCTGGAAATTACATTTGGGAGAAGGCAGTACTGTTCATATTTCTATGGGTTTCTCTGAAACAATTTCAGACACGGGATTATTATTACTTTTTTCAGAATAGTGACACATTATGTGATTACACCTGCTCAGGCCTCACCTGGAGGTACTGTGTCCAGTTCTGGGCTCCCTGGTACAAAAAAAAAAAAAAAAAAAAAAAAAAAAGACAGGGATCTCCTGGAAAGAGTCCAGTGGAGGGCCACAAAGATGATATGGGGCCTGGAGCATCTTCCCTATGAAGAAAGGCTGAGAGACCTGGGTATGTTCAGCCTGGAGAAGAGAAGACTGAGAGGAGATCTCATCAATGTGCATGAATACCTGAGGTGCGGGAGACAGAGGGATTTGGCCAACCTCTTTTCAGTGGTTTTTGGGAACAGGACAAAGGGTAATGGCCACAAGATAGAGCACAGGAAGTTCTGCACCAACATGCGAAAGAACTTCTTCACAGTGAGGGTGACGGAGCACTGGAACAGGCTGCCCAGTCTCCTTCTCTGTGGAGTCTCCTTCTCTGGAGATATTCAAGGCCTGTCTGGACGCCTACCTGGGCAACCTGTTCTAAGGAACCTGCAGGGGGGTTGGATCTGATGATCTTTCAAGGTCCCTTCCAACCCCTTCAGTTCTGTGATATATATAATTAAGTGGTTAGACTAAAGACATACCACTTTCTGATGTCAGCAACATAAGCCTCTTTGACAGAAACTGAAAGTGCTTCACTCTAGCAATCAGAAAAAGTACCGGATAAAAGTACTCTGTATTTATATTTTACACATGATCCAATATGGTTACGTGAGAGGTATCCAAGCTACAGCATAACCTGCAGTTTCCCAGCAGCCCACATAATATCCAAAACCATATGCCTAGGCTTATAATGTGTGAAAGGTTGTGTTCATTTTGTCAGATAGATATAGACATGAATACACATCACTTTGGAGGCCTAAGCAGAGGAAGAGGAGGAGGTTTCTTGTTTTCTGAGCAGGCACTGATTGCCTATTGGGATGCTATGTTACTCGGGGCATCCTCTACCCTGTTTACCAGCTGTGCTAGGTTTTCCAGGTACCACTCCCTCCTGCCCCTTACATTGCCATGAACCTGCAGCTGTTCCCATTCATGTGTTTGGCACTGCTGCTAGAGGGACCTCTGAAATGCTGCCTGTTTTGCCTCCCATGCCACAATTCTCATCAACAGTCAAGCAAAAGTAGAGGAAACAGAACAGCAACAAGATTGAAAGGAAATGGGAAGGAGGGAGAAGAAAAAAAAAAAAAAAGCGTATTTCTTCCTGTAACAGAGGACAGAGAAAAGCCTAGCTACACAAAACTGCCTCAGGAAAAGAGACCAACATGTGTTACTGAGCGTCATCTCTGGGACTCAGCCTCCAGCCTCTGATTCTCAGCCTGGATCTCTGATCAAAGATTTTGGGGACCTGGAGGGAAGTGGCAACATTATAGCTAGGAAATACAGACTTAATGAGGTAACTTGAAGGCACTCTGCTGTTTTAAAAAAATGCAGCAACAGTTGAACTTTCTATCCAAAGCAGAGTAGGATGTGTAGCTGCTTCTGAAGCCTCACAAATTTAGAGGCAGCTGCTGGAAACAGTTTAATTTGATGCTAAACAGAAATAATAAGGCTTGCCAGTTGCATAGTTAAAAGGCAGCCAATTCCTTCCTTGAGCATGTTTTCAGATACAACCTAGGTCAATCAGATCTGGTTTGAAAGGCCACCTGGGATGAAAGCATGTTTGCTGACTGAATCACCAAAGGCAATCAATAATAGAAGTCAGTAGTAGGAAAGAAATAGCATATTGCTATTTGGGATAATGACATCTAGCTTTAAAAATAAGATGGATATGAATCAGACCAAATTTCATTATTTTAATTGTAGAAATATCCAGTTATCTAGGGGGCTGCTCTTCCTAGACAACAAAGTAGTAGGTGTGGGAAGGTAGACATTTACAGCCTCATTAATGTGAACTGCTAATAATTAACCTTATCAGTTTCTGATTGGTTTAAAACTACACAAATACCGTCTCAATGATCTGAAATACCTTCTTGAACCCTGCTTATGCAACAGGCAAAGGGGGAGCATGATGGTGGGTGTCACTGAGACAAGTCCTCACTTTTTTGCACTGACAGGTTTCTGTTAGCTTGACCTCTTCCTACCTGCTACCAGGCAGCACTAAATAACTCTGCAAACAGCAGAAATGCTGAAGGCATAGCCACCTCAGAACAATCCAAACTTACCTTCCAGGAGAGGCAAAATAGCACTTTCTCATCTGTTACTGGGAATAAATAATCCACAGCTTCTTCTCACCTCCACTGCAGCTGCAGCTGTTTAATTTCTTCAGACACACACCTGGGTGGCCCCAGCTACGCACAAGCCCTTCAGGGGCTGCAAAGTCACAGCAATCAGACCTTGACCAAATATGATGTCTGCTAAGGATCAACTCATATCTCAAGGGGGTGAGGGGCAAGGAATCCCAGGCTTTGGCTGGACAGGGCTTAAGTAAGTTAGTATTTTTTCTGCTGTGTTCTTGCTCTAGCAAGTCATCTTGCATTTTTCAAGTACAATTAAGCAATCAATCTTCTGTTTCATTTCCCCCAGCCTAGCTGTCTCTTGGAATTGCTTTTCTCAGGTCTCCAACTAGCAAAGTGGCAGTATATATACATACATATATATATATATATATATAAACATATATCCTATATATGTATTATGGATTATGGTTATGTATTATATATGCTTCTGCACTGGGAGGCGAAACATAGGTAGTAAGGCATCAAAGTTATCAGATCAGATACTGCACCTGATCAGAGAGAGATGTTGGTTTCACACCATTTCTCACCATTGTATTTAATTATTATAACTGTACATCTTCACTCTCTGAGAAGTGTATGAATATTATAATTAATATTAAACAAATATTTGAAATATATGAGAGAAAATAAAAAGGAAATTTTGAATATTTTTGATCTTCAGTGGTCAATATCCGATGTTTTTTACAACAATTTATGTTATGAATAGTTTGAAGTTTACATTTATAAATGTAATACTAGCAAATAATTCTTATAGGTAGTGTGTTGCTATAATTTTTATAAAGTAGGAAAACTCTTTTGAAAATCATTTCAAAAAAATCACTCCCTGACAGAAACTGATTCAAAAGTGTTTTCAGAGCTTGCAAATTGGGCCAAGCATAGGTTATTGTGAAAGAATCAAATTTAAGGTAGAAGAGGCCAAAATAGGGAGAAGGGACCAAAATAGGGAGAGATGGCAAAATGAGATAATTTCATTCATAAAGGAGGTCAAGTCAGAGGCACATACAACGATTTAGGTAAAGTAAACCATGACCTCTGATTTATTCTTCCAAACAGCGTGAGAGCATGTGGAAAATGAAAACAACCAAATAGACTGAAGGCCTTCCTGAAATAATTAGTTTGTGGAATACATCATAAAAATAGCCCAACAAGGTATTGAGCTTGGCCATATATATTGCTGAAAAAAGTACCCAGAAGTTTTATGGAGTATAAGTGTATTCTTATGAAGAAACATGTAAATTTCAGGATAACTACAGACTTCTACTTTATATGGGTGTGGTGGTTTCACTCCAAGCACCACCAAGATACTTTCTCACTCCTTCTTCAGAAGGACAGAGGGAGAAAATATGGTGAAAAAGGGCTCATAGACTGAGATAAGACCAGGAAGATAACTCTCCGGTTAAAATCATAGGCAAAACATACTCAATGTAGGGATATTGATGTAATTTATTACCTATCACTAGCAGACTAGGACAGTGAGAAACTAAAAGCAAACTATAAACACCTTCCACTGTACCCACCCTCTTCTACTGCCTCCTCCCTAGCAGTGCAGGGGAACAGGGGCTGTGGTTAGGAATTCTACCCTAACGCTTTCACTCTGCCACTCCCTCATGGTCCCTCTATGCCCCTGCTCCCCGTGGGGTCCCTCCCACAGGATGCCGTCCTTCCCAAACTGAGCCTGCAAGGACTGTCCACAGGCAGCAGCTCTTCAAGCCCTGCTCCCACATGGCTCCATACCACGGGGTCCATCCATCCTCCAGGAGCAAACTGCTCCAGCACAGGTCCCCCACGGGTGGGCGGCAGCTCCCCCCAGACCCCTGCTCCTGCGTGGGCTCCTCTCCATGGGCTGCAGCTCCGGCCCGGGGCCTGCTCCTGCAGGGGCTCTCCATGGGCTGCAGCCTCCTCCAGGCCACATCCACCTGCTCCACCGGGGGCTCCACCACGGGCTGCAGCATGGAGATGTGTTCCATGTGGGACCCATGGGCTGCAAGAGGACAGCCTGCTCCACAGGGGCCTCTCCCTGCACAAGCCACAAGGGAACAACTGCTGCTCCAGAGCATGGAGCACCTCCTGCCTCCTGCTGCACTGACCTAACGGCTACAGGGCTCTTACCCACTCTGCTTTCTCAGCTGCTGTTGCAGCATATTTTTTTTTTTTGTTTGTTTGTTTGTTTTTTCTTCCCTTCCTTAAATCTGCTCTCCCAGAGGCCCAACTAGCATCGCTCCCCGGCTCAAATCCGGCCAGCAGCGGGTCCCTTTTGGAGCCAGCTAGAGCTGGCTCTGACCTGACATGGGGCAGCTGCTGGGCTCTGCTCACAGAGGCTACCCCTGCTATCAAAACTTAGGTGCATAATCCCTTTTTATTGCCAAAGCAAGTGCCATTTTTCTAAAATAAATAAATAAATAAATAAAGTTGTTAATTTAAACGGAAATGCTATTATTTCTTTTATATTTCTTTTTGTCTGAGATCTTAATAAATTTATAGTTTGATCCAAAACAAGATATTTCACATCTTTTCAGTCATTTTTAACAAAGCAATTTAAACCAAATGAAAAGAGAGTTAGTTACTGTGAAAGAGCAAAGAGGAGAAAATAATGTTAGTGATGTTTTTTGTTGCACAAAGTATTCTTGCCACTGTCTCAGGAGATAGGAGGTGAAAAGGATCCATCCTTAAAACACGGATGGTAAGTGTACTTGTCAAAGACAGCTGTAGCCATGGTGTCACTCCCATCTCCCACAATAAGAAGCCCACACTGCCTGTGCAGGAGGGTCAGATTAGAAGCTAGTAGTTCTTCCTACCTCCTGTAAATCTATTGCTTTTGGACTTGCAAGCAAGTCCCCTGTCCACGCCCTATTTAATTTTACTGTCACAGCCTCATCTGTTTATTTCATAGAGATGAATGACAGATTTAGTCTAGGGTCGTGCTGAGAGCAAAAATATCACGGTGATTGAGATGGTGGCCAGTTAATACATAGTAGTGGATAAGGGGGGCCCAGCAGGGATATTACTTCCCCTTCCCTCCCTTGTTTCAGCTACAAGGGAACTGGCATAACTTCACATCCATGGGTAGGGCTTGTGAGTGACCAACAATTGCAGGAGAGGGTGAACATCCCCAGCCAACAGTAATGGAGGGAAGAAATAAACCTACCAGGTTTTTCCCATTCCACCATAGCAAATTTGAGCCCAGAGCCCAAAACATTTGGATTCTAATTTTTCAAACTGTTGAAAAGCCATGGTTCCTTCCAAAGATGAAGAGAGACAGGGGCTTGTGACACACTGAAAAATAAATAATGTCCTCTGGTTTGTTATTTTTTTGTTTGGTTGGTTTTGGTTGGTTGGTTTTGGTTTTGTTTTGTTTTTCTTCAATGGTGCCCAATGCCAGAACAAAAGGTAATAAGCATAAACTGGAATACAATACTCCGTCTGCAAAGCAGGAAACACTTCTTTTCTGTGCAGGTGACAGAACACTGGCACAGGTTTCCCAGAGAGATTGTGGAGTCTTGGACATCTTCAAAAGCTGCCTGGACATGGTCATGAGCAACCTGCTCTAGGTGGCCTTGCTTGAGCAGGGGCAAGGGACCAGATGGCCACCAGATGTTATTTCCAACCTCAAGCAGTCTGTGACTGAGTGATTTGCACTTTCTGGAAAGGCCTAGAGCCATACTGCTAGGTAGGCACACACTGGTTTATCCGGCTTTGTATCTGTTTTCTAGACATGCTTTAGGAGGATGTGTTTCACTCATTCACCAAGGGTGACTGATTTTCTTTGACTCTCCTCCATCCCCACCATGCCATGCACATGCAGGAAGGAAACTGTGTTGCCACAGTGGCAAAGAGAGCAGCTGCCTTTGCTACCTGGCCTGGGAGGCTTGGAAGACTGTGGTCTCCTTATCAGCCTATGCACTTCATTTGAGGTCTAGATGTCACACAGAGTCACAGAATGGGCAAGGTTAGAAGGGCCCTCTGAAGATCATCTAGTCCAACCCCTTTGCCAAACAGGGACACGTAGAGCATATCACACAGGATGACAGACAGACAGGTTTTGAATATCTCCAGAGAAGGAGACCCCACAACCTCTCTGGGCAACCTGTGCCAGTGCTCTGTCACCCTCGCACTAAAGAAGTGCCCTCTCATATTCAACCAGAACATTCTGTACTTCAGTTTGTGCCCATTGCCTCTTGTCCTGCTGTTGGGCACAACTGAAGAAAGCTTCTCCATCCTCTTGACACCCTCCGCTCAGATTTATACACACTGATGATATCTCCCCTCAATCTTCTTTCCAGGCTAAACAGGCCCAGTTCTCTCAGCCGGTCCTCGTACAACAGGTGCTCCAGTCCCCTGATCACCTTAGCAGCCCTCCTCTGGACTTGCTCCAGTAGCTCCATGTCCCTCTTGTACTGGGGAGCCCAGACCTGGACACAACACGCCAGCTGTGGCCTCACCAGGGCTGAGCAGAGGGGGAGGATCACCTCCCTTGACCTGCTGGCAACACTTTTCCGAATGCAGCCCAGGATACCACTGGCCTTCTTGGCCACAAGGGCACATTACTGACTCATGGTCAGCCTGCTGTCCACCAGGGCTGCCAGGTCCCTCTCTGCAGAGCTGCTCTCCAGCAGGTCAGACCTCAGCCTGTGCTGGTGGTTGGGGTTATTCCTCCCTAGGTGCAGGACCCTGTACTTACCCTTGTTGAACCACAAGTCCAACAAGTGCTTGTGCTTGTGGAGCAGAGAGGTACTTCCAGCAAGAAGAGGAGGTGACCATGTGGGGCATACCAACAATGGAGATAGTCCAGCACAACATGAAATGAATCCCACAAATGAGTGATGGAGACCAGGGCCCCATCTGGGCATCCTATGCTTGAACATCACAGGGTGCTCAAGTCAGGATTTCCTTCTCTAGGAGTTGCTCCTGGTGAGGAGCTGAGCCCAGTGTCTCAAAAGTGACCAGAAGAGCAGCAGAAGCCAGAAGCAACCAGTATCGGTCTGAAAGCATGTTGATAAGAGAGTGTACAGACTGCAGGTGCAGCATTTGACAGAAAGCTGAAATCAAAGGTGAAAAAAAAAATCACCACAGCAACATTAGCAACCAAACAACAACAAAAACAAACAAACAAACAAACAACACAAGAAGCAGAGGACTTACAGTTTTCTGTTGTAAAAAAAAAGGCAGGGATGATGGGGTCACGTGGGGCCTGAGTGTTACTGCTCACACCTTGGGCAGCTGGCACTGCTCTTTTCTCAAGCTTGAGCTCCCCATATCATGATTGCTTTTAGAGCAGATGGGAACGGCAATGTGAGAGCCAGTCTTCCCTCCCTTTCTGTTAATCACCTCCAGCCTCTCTGGCTGCTGAAGAGGAGAGCTGCAAGAGTTAAGGGAGGGGGGAATTGAAATGAAAAGGGAAATGAGAGGAGGGCTGGCACAGCACACAAATCAAAGCAACTTGTATCACCAAAGGACTGTTTGCAAGGTCCAGCCATGCCAACAATAACCTTCCTTCAAGTTCACCTTGCACCAAGGAGGAAAGAGGCACCCCATGGACCCAGGGGAGGACTGGGGGATGAGCCTGGGGGCAGACGAGGGAGAGGCAGAGGGAGGGAGGCAGAAGGAAGAGGGAGAAAAAAAACAGGAGTGCAAATCCAAATGTCGATTTGTAGACACAGTGAGGAGAGCCTGCTGGCTGACAGGCTGATTTATTGGATTCTTCCAGTTAATCACTGCCGGCCTGTGGCCAAACGGATCTCCAGCAAAGCTGAAAGGCAGCCGAGGGAAACAGGCTTATAAGCATAAAGCCGCATAATGGTGTTCAATGAAGTGTGAGACTTTTAGTTCAGTCTCAGTGAGCCGGCCGCATCGCCGGAATGTCAAAGAGGGATTGTGGGTGGAAAAATTATGGATTTAAACTGCTAGCTGTAAATGAGGTCAATATGTCTGGTTCATAAACAGTCCGAGCCTATTCCAAGAATGCAGTGAGGGGGAAAATTAGCGTGAAGCCAACACTGTAGACAAACCTCATTGAGATATAATTGCAGCTATAAATACAAGCGAAAAGCTTACCGAGTGCAATAAAATACAGACACGGTTTTTTATCTCTCTCTCTCTCTCCCCCCCCCCCCATATTTCCTTCTTTCAGTCTATGCATTTGTTAAGTGTTATGCATCTATAATGTTTCCCCCTCCTCCCTCTTCTTTTCCCTGTGACACCCAGTGTTGAAATTAATTGAGTGTTCTTGATCTCCCATTCCATTTTATTCAGGCAAGATTGGAAAAAATCAAAAGAGCACATCTAAAGCATTTTCTTCCCTTTTGCTTTTCTATTTGAATCAGGTTGAAATGTGTTAAAAAAAAAAAAAAAAAAAAAAAAAAAAAAAAAAAAAGAGGCATTGCGGCTTTTTTGTATCTTAAAAAAATGCAGTAAAATGTCTTTTTAAACTAATACATCTGTTAGATCATTTGAATCTCAATTTAATGAGGTGACATCAAAGGCAAGTATTGGATCCTATGGTGAGTCTCTTTCACAAGATACCTGGTCTTTGCTCATGAAACATTGACTCTAAATTAATGTGATGTTTCAGATTTTCTTTTCTTTAATTTTTTATTTTTTTTTCAGGGTTTTTATAACTGTATGGGGTGGAAGTGGAGGGCAGCACCAAAGGACAGGAGACGTACTCTAAGCAGTATACCTTACCCAGTTTAAAAACTGATACAGTAATAAATTGAAGTCTAATAGCTATGGTCAGGTTGTTTTTTTCCCCTAAGCCAATTGATTTAAATGGCAGTAATTTGGCTAGCAAGGCTAGTCCTGTTTAAATTAAAGCCATTAATATAATAGCACCAATCTTGAATGAAACCCTTCTGTAGCAGAGCTTCCACCGGTCAGTGGTTTAATAACTGTCCAGGGATGTCCTAAAAACACCCACATCCGTACAAACAGGAATAACAGATTAAAATCAGGATGCAGAAAACCTCCTGTTTCACTAGGGAAAAGGCAGAAGGAGAGGCTCTGTCAAAGAAAGATAGAAAATAATTTGCTTTTCAGGAGGACAGGCAGGTAAAAAGCAGAGGTCTGTTACCATCAGTTTCATGGGAAAAAAAATAAAATAAAATAAAATCACAGACCTTTGTTCTTTCCCTATAACAACAATATACAACTTCTTTCTCTTGTTTTAAGTACATGTTTTCCCAACCCCCTCCCCTTCCACTTTCTTTCCCCACTTTGGTAATTACACTTAAATTTATAGTTGATGATCTATACACATGATGAACAATGTAAAAAGTTTGTTTCAGAAAAGATTATACAGAGCATTAGGCCCAAAAAGGACATGAAATGTATCTGAGGATTAACATCCAATATAGAAAGTTTATTCTTAGCAGAGGACTTTACAGTGTGGTTGGGACAGATTTTAACTTCTTCCCCCTTGTTCCTGATTCCCATTGTGGCAGGCTACTTTATATTATAAAGCAACTTTTTTTTTTCCCATTGAAAGCCATGCAGGATTTTCCTCAGACGTACTTAATGTCAAGCCTTGCCTGTGGGAACTTGAGGACACAGCTCTTCCATTTTGAAGAAAGCACCTCTGTGCTTCGGTCTCATCTTTGTGAGATCAATAGCACCTTCAATGTACTTCTTCTTTTGAAAACCACCTCACAGTTTCCCTCTTTAGCCAGAAACTCCACTGTATTGAAAAGGCTGAGTTCTTTTTATATTTTTCTTGGTTGTGTCCCACTGACTTATATTTGACTGTTTTAAGTTATGATTCATAGCGTTGGACAGTAGTCAGCTTCAGGTGAGGTTGTTTGCTCCACTGGACAGGAGATTAGTGTTGAGATTTTTGTGTAGTAAGTATTATATTTTTGTTTGAACTTAGTTTTGTGCTTTGCAGGAGAGAGAAAAATGCTGTTATGAATGAAATAACATCAGATGTATTCTGCATCCCTTTGTATATATAGCTGAAGAATCCAGACTTCAGAATGCACTTCTGTTTTAATTTGCCACAATCCCTTGCCTCATCTTTGCTTTACAGACAGAAAACAAACAAACAAGCAAAAACAAGAAGCAAACAAACAAAATTAACCACATAACTATTTCACTACTGTCTAAGCAAAACAATCTTTCAGTAATTCTTCTGCCCCATGACTGCATGGTCCTCTGAAATAAAAAGAATGAACAAATCTTTTTTCAGGATACATCCTCAGCTTGTATCCTACACAATACTCATAAAAGCTGTTCCAAGTTAAAGTCGCCTGACATTTTCCATTTTATGGTTCCAGCTTCCAGTCACTTACCACTTTTCTACATTTAACTGCAAAGAAAATTTCTATGTGTCTATGAACAGTAAAAGGCACAGACAAAATTTTCCTATTCAAACTCCCCTGTGTTTTTGGGAGCTGTGCTCTCTTACTTTTCTCCTAACCTCCAAAAAACAAAAAAACAAACAAACAAACAAAAAAAAAACATTAGTTATATACTGAGTCCCTTCTGATTAAATTATTAAAGTAGATTTATACTTCAGTTTAATTCTGTACAATGTTATCAGAAACAACATTTTTGACTAAGCACTGTGACCAAGAGGGACAGAGTTTGAAGTATTTAGCAATTTTGGTCTACCCATGCTCTCCTTTACCTCACAAAACTGATGTGAATGGAAAGCACTGACAATACTTTAACGCTGCAAAAAGTCCAGTCTGATATGCAGAACACAGAGGAAGGTTTTATTAGCTTTGGATTAGTTCTGAGCTAACCCATTCACAGTTTCCAGTCAATACAGAGCTTGTGCAGAGAAAGCCTATATTCTCCAAAAACAGACAAGGTGGACCTGTCCTTACAATGTGGACCTGTCCTTAGAAGACCTTAAAGGAGGAAACAAAATTAATTAGATCAAGGAAATTAAAAAAAAAAAAATTTAAAAAATAATTAAGAAAAATAAAAGTTTAAAAAAAAAAAAAAAAGTAGTCTTGTCCTAGAATGGATATGCAAGTAAATGTTTTCCCAGTATTTTATGATCTATCCACCAACCTCAAAATGCTCTCCCACAGCAAAGCACCTCAAACAATATCCAGGCAAATATTTCTGGTCACCTTTCATTTGGAAAGTCAATGGGGCAGAGCAGATTACTTTCTAGATCTTGGAAAAGGGCATTGTATCTGGGTGTTTTCTGGAAACAGAAATGATAATAACTGGCTGTAGGTTGTGAACTTAGGCAGTTACCTTTTAAATGATTGGCTCATCAGCGTCAGTGGCAAGAACAGAACTAAGAAACTGAGGTTTAATAGCCCTTTTGAACATCCTTAGCAAGTCACATATACACACATATCTTTGTAGCTGACCAATAATTTTTTAGGGCAAAGAAGCTGGACAGCTTTTAGATGGAGCCAGAAAATATATCTGAATAATCATATTCTCTTGCTATGCCCCATAACTTCCCTTAAGTTATCACAGAAACATTGAAAGGGAACAAATTCAAGCAGTTTACACCAATTGATATCAATATCTGACCAATCATTTTCAAAAGCAATACATGAGAACATTCAAGCTTCTGAGGTATTTTTCCTGTTTCTACTACAGATCTGTGATTTTATAGGCCTTGTTAGTGAGTTGTCATTTATACCCATTTTGAAGGTTTTCCATATATTATACTTTTAGAGTTAATAAGGTTATTTGAAGAAGGTGTAAATTATCTTACAATAGATCAATACAAGTTATGTTGCAATAGACCTTTGTCTGTAAATTTTCCTTTTATTTTTATCAGTGTATGTAGAGGTTAGAGGAGGAGCTTCAGTGTTTACAACCCCTTACACTAAAAAATCTTTAAAATGCTTGAAGTCATATAAAGTTCAAAGCATTCTCTTCTTACAGGCAATTTGAGTATTTTACAAGTGTTTTCTCAATTTCAGTTAATTTTGTTTTGAAAGCCTAATTTTAAAGAAAGACTATGGTGGTTGAAAGCACTATTATTGAAACACAAAAACATCTAATACAAAAATAATTTAGTCCAACCAATGAAGAGAAGGAAATGCTTAGTCAGCACACTACAACACCCAAGGCAAAATGAAGTAAGACATACCCTCTCATTTGAGCCCATTCCTCTTCCCAACTTGCCAAAAACTGACACTAGAGCCATATTATATTGTCTAGAGGAATCTTTTTTATGCCAAGGTACAGTCATTTTCCCTTGAATGAAAAAGCCATCCCTTGTTTGCCTTTTCCCTGAAATCCTAAGTCACAACATCTGCATCTGTACTACTGTTGTCACTATGAACAAAGCAGTCACCACAACATCCTCGCTTTCCATCAAATGTTATAAGACATCAATTAATGCGAAGCAAAATGCTGTAGTGAGCCCATTTTATTATCTTTGGTCAAGTTTACCACCTGTCTTATCACATAATTTTTCACAAGATATCCAAACACAATAGATCAAAAGATCTATTTACCTCACTGAACAAAGCTGTACCTAAAAGCTAGGATGGTTCTTCTGCTTTCATTTGCAATCAGTAAAGAATTTGCCAAGGATGTTCACTCCCTTAATTTTTGGTCATGTGATCTGGTTTATGTGATGGATTTTTCCTAGTTTATGGCAACATATGAAAGGCTTTAGTGTAAACCTTTTGAATAAAAACATGCCTTACCACAGTATATGTAGGAGTATCACAAAAGGAATTATGCATTTGACTTATAAAAGAAAAGCAGCAATACATTTATTGATGTAAATACTGATTTAACAGGGACTAATTGAGATAAGGTAGCAATTTAACAAAGTTGTAATGGTAAATGTGACACTAACAAGGTCTGTGACAGCAAGGTCACTTGATTATTTATAGCATAGAGGACAGAGTCAGACTGAAAACTTCAGGGAGACTCTCATGTTGAGTCATAAAGTTCAGAATGGAGTCCCTTTTGCTGTCCAAACTCCAAGGAAAACAGACTGGATCCTATCCCAGTGCTAGACCTAATGGCTTATACCTAAAGGATTAAATGCATAAACAATTCCTTTATAAAATTTAACCATGATTAAAAATTTTCAGTATGCTTAGTGAATTATTTACAAAATTTCAATAAGATAGCTATTAGTCACTTACCAAGTATTTGTCGCACAAAAGGAATCTCTTGACCTTAAGAAGTACCCTTGAGAGGCATCCCTGCTCAAGGGGAAGATCCTGGCATGCAGCCTGTGCTGCAGTACAGGAAAACTCAATGGGCTCTGGGCTGTTCCCTGTTTACAGGGTAAGATGATTGACTACTAGTATTATTTTCATACCAGACATATTTAGTTGTTGCATGCTCTGTTAGCCCTTGGATCTATCTTCCCAAATCCTCCTTGAGCCCAGTTCAGCTGTCATGACCAGATACATTCATCACATCCACCACTGATGGTTATCACCTGAGCAGGGTTACAGGTGAAAGGTCAGGTTGGGGAGGACCAGGGGGAGTACACTGCCACAAGGACAGTGCCACATTTATGGAAGACCGTACTACAGCATTTGTATCTTGTAACATCATCCTGTCTTCTCAAATATCTGTTGTGTTCAAGTGTTATGAAAGAGCTTAATATTTTGTAGATAAATTCAAAAACAGGCACAGCAACTCACCTCAAGAACTAGTATGTAATTCCTACGGACTTTTCTCTTTAAGTGAATTTCAGGCACTTGAAAAGTACTAGATTGACAAGGAACAAGCACCTTGCAGAGAACAATTTTATTGCTATTCAAATGGTTTGTTTTTGGTGTTAAAAAATCTTCTGTCACACAGTGTTTTAATTCACAAGAAATTACCAAATGAAGAAATGATGAATTCTTTCATATGTTATCCAAGATTCTATTTACCGAAAAAAAATTTAGAGTGGGGAGAAAGAGAGATTCACGACGTTATTGTCATTTTGCTTTCCATTTATCAGTGATTGTGTCATGAAATGAAGTAATATAAATGATAATAATGTGTTGTTATGACTCTGTGTGTCATTTGCATTATGTGACATTCCAAATTTTTCAATTTGAGTGTTTAGAAGAGAAAGTGTTGTCTTTGTTCATGTATTGGCAAGTACCTGCTGGCTGTGTTCCCTGTAAAAACACATCTTTTGGCATATATTCATTTAAGTTATTCATTCATATTCTAGAAATGGTGCCGTCAAACCTGTATAATTATGGATGTATCGACATACCTTAAGACCTATTCATGCACATATTGTGTAGGTTCACATGCATATATGCATATGTACCTGAAGACCCACAGATAAGCCAAAACCATACACATTAATATATTCTGCATTGTGTATGTTCATAAATATAGGGTTTGTGATGGTGGGAAGGACAACATACTTCATTTTCATGAGTTAGGAATGACTGCATAACTCACAGGTAGCAGAGCAAAGCAAAGCCACTAATGGATTCTGTACAGTCACCCCTACTGGATGAAAATAAAATTCCATTACACTGTCCACCATCACATATTATATTTATACCATATCAGAGGCTTATGTCTACAGAATAACTAAACTTTTTGTTACCCTTTGCTGAAGAAATTAATACCATTGAAGAAATAAAAAGATATATTGCTGGGTTTTATTTCCCACTGGCAAGGTCTAAATATGTATTTCATACAAGCAAACACACACATGCACGCACATTAATAATGTGGTGTTTTTCCTAGTCCATTTCTGAGAGCTACTGGAATGAGTTCATCTGTCCGCTGGATATGATGGAATTTTTGTGCCTTAGATTTATACATCTGGGGTTTTACATCTTTTCATTCTTTGAATGTGATTCTGGACTTGCTATGGTGTAAGACTAACTCCCTTAAAAGCAATACATGCAATCATCTTACAAGGAAACAGAATTAGGCTTTTGTCCCTGATTTAGCAGTAGAGCCTTAGCTGCTACCATTTCAACTTACAGGACAGCAAAATGGAATGGCAATAATTAAGCCAAATCTCAGACAAATACATCAGCTGAAAATAGGTCTGCATGTTATTGCTGGCAACAAATGATCACAAATACAGTACCAATCAATACAGATGAGAAAAAAGTAACCTCTACACAATGTTGTTGAGTAGCAAAATGTAGTAAGTTGCATATAGGGACACAGAAGGAAATTAAGATACATAACTAAAAATCTTCACTATCTCTACTCTTTTGCAGTTGTCTTTCTACCCACAGCTGCAACAATGCAGAAGAGGAACTCTTTTTCCCATTCTAAAACCTACACACTTGTCTGATCTCATTGTTCCAATCCTGATTTTTTTTAAGCACAGGGCTTTTAGAACTAGTGCCATAAGGAAATGCCATAAAGTGTGATTAGATTGGCTAAACAGATTTTCCCTTGGATGATGTGGGTAATATCTCAATCTCTTGTGCCAATTTTCACATTTGAAAAGGAACCTGATAATAAGTAACCAGGTGGAACAGAAGCCCCAGTTCACTTCAAAGAAGCCAAACTGAAATTTTTACCATGTGACTACATTCTGTTAAAACATGAGCAAAACAATAAAGAAGCCAACTCCCTGAAATATATATTTCTGTTCTGTCTTTTTTTTTTTTTCTTTTTTTTTTTCTTTTTTTCTCTTTTCTAGTTAAAACATCTTGCTAGATTTGGAAATATAACCACTTATAGGCATAAAGTGCTTGAGTCCTGAAAGCCACGCAAACAGACAGCATTATATAGCAGGATGCATATCCAGAATATCAAATTCTTACTGGGAAAGTGTGTCTCACAATAACTAACATGTCATCACAAATCCTCTCAGATCAAAAAATTGTTTTGATTAAACAACTTTTAAATTGCTGCCTGATTGTACTGGATGAACATTAGAGAGAGCATCCATCCACTAGCTCTCCAGCTAAAACACTGGCTGTACACCCCTTTCAGTTAGTCACTTGATGTACCCTGCTCAACTGTGTGCTCCTCCATGGGACACAGGGGAACTTCTGCTCTGGTGCCTGCCCTACTTCCGCACTGACCTTGGGGGCTGCAGGGCTGGTTCGCACTCCTCTCTCCCAGCTGATGTTGCACAGCAGTTTGTTTTTCTTTCCTCTTTCTTCAGTCTGCTCTCCCAACCAGACCAACCAGGATTGCTCACTGGCTTGGCGCTGGCCAGCTGCAGGTCCATTTTGGAGCCAGCTGGAGCTGGCTCTGACCTGACATGGGGCAGCTGCTGGGCTCTGCTCACAGAGGCCACCCCTGCTACCAAACCTTTGTCACACAAACCCAATACAGATGCTCACAAATATACTCACTTCAGTGGGTTGCTCATTGTTTACATCAACATAAAGGAGAGTAAAACATTATTTGTTCTACACAGAATAACTGGACAATATGAAGAAAATCTTTTTAGCCTGCAAAGGGGAATAAGACTGCACAGAATATGAGCATTAGTTGGTTTATCAGCATGGGAAAAAATTATTTGTATGAAAAGGTCATTTTGTATCACATGAAGCTAACAAACATATTTTTCAATTTTGCTAGCTCATATATTGCAAAAACAAACAACAACAAAAAAATGCTAAATGATACACATAAGTATGTATGACATATCTTCTGCACAGCTCTGGTATCATACAGTGCAAGAGAAATAGTCTAGTAGCTGATGACATATTTTATATCGTTGGTTTATCCAAGTAATATTGCAACTACAGAAATTCAAGTACCAGTATTCACCTTGATCTTGGAGAGGTTCAATGACATGAACAGGTTGGTTCTCTGCCTTCTTGACTAACGGAGACAGAAGATACCTTTCAGTATTCCAAAATATTCATTTGAGGGAACAAAGCTTGGCATCAAAAATCTATCCTTTATCCTGCTCCTCTTTGACTGACCTTTTTTTTTTTTTTTTTTAAAGAAACGATTTGGTTTGCAGAAATAGACTGGTTTAATAAAACTGGTCTTCTTCCTTCTACTAAAAGTTTACCTGCGAGAGCCCCGAACATAATAAAATCAGATTATGAAGGCAATCATATTTACTTGTAATAAATCAAATCTTGCAGACATCAGTTAAGTCTCCCTTACTGCACTGGGACAATATCACACATGCATACATCAATACCTGAGGTGTCAGAAATATATTTCATAAGTTCAGAAAAATTGCATACACACTTGCAGCACCATTATGAACAGTGAATTTGTAATGTGAACATTATGATGTATAAAGTGGCTTTGTTCCTACATTTAATAAGCACCACATGTCAAGCCCACAAACATAATGGAATTTGCTAGTGATTTCTTACCATTAGATGTAGGTTATTGTTTTCAGAAAGAGAACTTTTCCACACTCTATCAACAGTATCCAATTTTAAGAAGCCATCTTCTTTCTCTCCTCTGAATGCAGCAGATTCTTCAGATTAATGAAATAAAATAAAATCCCAGCCACTGGGATACTCAGTTAAGTTCAGTGGAAGTAAGCACAAGACTATTCCAGTTGCGGGGAAAATGCTTCCTTTGGATTACCCCTGCAGAATATTTGTCTTTATTATTCAAATTCTGGTGCAGGTTAGGGTGCTGGATAATTCTAGAAAATCTTCAGTTAAACCAAAAAGGTTGGGTTGCAGAAAGTTTTTTTACTTATAGGGCTCTTTAGGCCATACCTAAGGTGCCAGCCTGGCATAAGGGCTGTGGTGTCACAGTCACACACACACAAAGAGGTATTTTGTTTTCTCCTTTAGTAAGGTCCATTGGCACATCAGAGGTGTTTTCTGTTTGTGTTATGTTTTTATTTAGAAGTTGATAAAATAAGAGGTCTTAGATGTCTTAGACTCTAGTCTCTGTTGCTGGTGAGCCATGGAGTCCTCAGGGCTGGAACACATACCAGGTTCCTGCAGCTCAGTGACAACAAAGAGGTCTTTGGAAGCTCCAGGCTCACAACAGGAACAGTGACTTTGGAAAGGGATGGAACTATCAAAAACATCCTGAGAGATGGCTGATCCAGCAATGCACTTTGGGACTTTCTGCCATGAAAGCTTGTATGGAAAAAGAAATCCAACAGAAATGATGTGTGAGATGCTACATTTTCTGTACAGACTTATCTTTCCTGAGGCTCAGGAACTCTTGCTGGCTCAAGTAGGTGTAATTTCTGTACCTGTGGCATCTGGATGTGGCCTAGTTGATGCAGTAAAGAAAAGGACCATATGCCTGCATTGGTAGGAATTCTACTTTTCTATGTGTCACTGTTCACACATTCATTAAAAGTTTACTTATTGACCTTTAGAATGAATACACCAGAGTCCAGATCAGAAATTCAGCTGAAGAAACACTTCCAATTTGAATTTCTTTCTGACAATTTGTATTAAATGTTATTTCTTTGGATCAGGATAATCTCTGACCATGCTTGTCTGGTGTCTTACATGGAGGGTCATCAAATACAGTAAGTCACCACCTGCCTTTTGAAATTCTACTAATAAACAATGGGAAGAGAATAAAGGAACTGTGTCATGCTTAGGTAGGGCAATGAAATCCTATGTCTCCTATGATTTTACATTATCTCATGTAATGCAAATGCATGTAAACTGGGGATATCAAAAGTATATTGCCAAATTAAGTAAACTTAGCCACGTTTCCCATAAAATTCACTGTAACTTTTCAATTGAGAGACAGATCAAGGTTAAGCTACTTCCCAGCTATCCCAGAAGGAGTAAACAGCAGAGTCAGGAATTAAATGCTCCACTCTTCTGTGTGCATATTTTCTCAGAGAAATGATGTGAAAATTCTGGAAGATGTATTTCTCACTGTTGTTATTTTTGCACATTGAAATGCTAAACAAAATGTACTCTATTTTATATACTCCAATTTATATGCTCCATATACTCCAATTGTCTATATATGCTATACCCATATATATAATATATAATAATATATATATATATTTTAAATACACAATATTTCATCTTTCTCTCACCACAGTATTTTTCCCTACTCACACATCTTCTTCCTTGTTCTGCCATCAAATACCTTCAGTCAGCTGAGACCATCTGATGCATTAAAACCAGATGTTCTTTGGAATTTTTTTCCTTCTACCAGCTGAAGCTTGTTTAGACTGCAGTGGGAGAACATGCCTGTAGCTTATGCATAGATACCTATGGCTAATTTAGGCACAATTTTTATGGCAGCAGAAACAGTAAGATAGGTTTCCTACGCAGGCTGTACTAACTTTCCTGCAACCTGGACTACAGCTTCAGGTAGCTAATGCACAGCTAAATCTTTATGTTATCTTGAGTAAAGATGGCTATTGGAGTAAAGCTAGGACTACATCCACAAATTTTAGAGTCATGCATTGACTGCATTGCAAACTCATCGTCTGAGATCAGTCCTCTTATGCAGGCAAACTGCCAATGGGTTTGACTGAAACAGAGGCTGAATAACTGCATTGAAAGAAAGGAAGGAATGTGGGACAACTGGAACTGATGTTTGAAGAGGACCAGCTCATTTTAAGAACTATCACATTCTTCTGACATTGGTGTCTCAGACCCCAAATTAATGGCAATCTAACATCTAGAAGAATCTAGAATGGTCTTATTCCACAGGAACGTGATGTATCCCCATAAAATAAACAGTTCCTGAAATGAGTTCTTTTTCTTAATTATGGGTAGCACAATGACATTAGTACATTTTGAAGAGTGATTATCTACTTGCTGTACACTGCAGTACAGCCCAGTAGAAATATTTTACTGGGGTGAATGTAAATTACAGCATTAAAATATTCTGATGGACATGTTAAATATTAAGCAATATTATTCCACAATTTTGTGGAGGTAACTTTCCTTGGACTATGAGATAAAAGGTATTTAACATGCAGACAATAAAATAAATAAATAAATAAATAAATAAATAAAAATCCCCGAAGATTTTAATCCTACCAGGTGACAAGCATCATTAATATTTACTAAGGCAAAAGGAGTCTGAGGGCATTTGGACCCTACATTTTTGCTGACTTTATAACACACATAGAGTATGTTATTAGCAGTCTTTGCAACTGCTGTTTTACATTATCTTCATAAGACTTTTCATAGTGTAGTAAACTGTATTCAACACTGCAACTTATTCTCAAGCAAGTTTGCTCTGTAACATTTGTGTGTTTCCCAGCAGAGCTCATAAGATCAAATTTAATCAGTAGAGGTTCATATTGCCAATGACTTTTCGTTTTGTTTTTGTTTCCCTTATATGAAAGTGCTTGAGGGTATTTACAGCTCTGTTCTCTAACGATATTTTTTCTTTTTCTTTTCTTTCTTTTTATTTCTTTTTCCTGAGTGACATTAAAGCAATCCATTATTTAAAGGAATTGGTAAACCTTATTCCTAGAAAGACTCTATCTCTTGTTCTGTTCTTGTCTCACATGCCTAGGTTACACAGGCATTTGTTTAAGGCAACATTTCTCACCCTATGTTCCCTGTCCAACATCCAGCTGATTTTTCTAGCCACCATTCCCTCTCCAGTGCCCCTCAGTTACCCCCAAAACAGGTTTGCACAGCCTAGTATCAAGGAAGAAATCTTGGTTACAAGTGTTCCACAAACTGGCTGGTGTTTGGCTAATCATTTTCCCAGTTGGATTCACCATTCAGATGGAAAATATATCAGCACAAATAATACACGGAGACAGAGTGGGAGGCGACAAAATTGAACTTGTAATGGACAGGAGCAGCTAGGAAACCTCTCAGAAGAAAAAAAACACACACAAAAAAAAAAAATAATAAAAAAAAATCACTACCTACCTAAAACAGTCAAACATGCAAGAACACACCTCTGTGGTATCTACAGTCCTTGCTTATGTGGCAAGTTGGGATAAAATACAAATGGCCAAACACATGAGAACATCCCATCCTCTTTTATTAAATGCAGAGCGCATCACAACCCTAGCACTTTGAAAAAACAAAAACAACAAAAATAAAATAAAGGCCTAAAAATAAAAACATTCATAGCTTCACAGCTTTGGTGTTTGATATTATAATGCCAGAACTAACTACAATTTTTTAGTCAAAATTTAATTTTTTTTGTAAAGCTTAGATTTTGAAACACAAACATTCCATTGAGAGACATTTAAAAATAAACTGTATTATTAAAAATCTAACATTTGAATTTTGGGTTTACTAAAAGAAATATTTTCAAAGTAAAACATTTCTTGTATTTTCAAATTATCATAGAATCATAGAAACATAGAATGGTTTGGGTTGGAAGGGACCTGAAAGACTATCTAGTTTGATGTCTTCTGTCATGGGCAGGGACGCCACTCACTAGATCAGGTTGCCCAGGGCTTCATCCAACCTGGTCTTGAATAGCTCCGGGGATGGGGCATCCACAACTTCTCTGGGAAATGTGTTCCAGTACCTGACCACCATAATAATGAAGAATTTATTCCTAATATCTTATATAACCTCCCTTGTAATTCTTTTGATGCAACCCAGGATACAGTTGGCTTTCTGGGCTGCAAGAAGACATTGCTGGCTCATGTTGAGCTTCTTATCAAACAACATCCCCAAGTACTTCTCCTCAGGGCTGCTCTCAATCTATTCTCCATCCAGCCTATATTTGCTCTGAGTATTGCCCCTACCCAAGTTCAGGACCTTGCCCTTGGCTTTGTTGGACCTAATGAGGTTCACTCAAGCCTATCTCTCCAACCAGTCCAGGTCTCTCTGAATGGCATCCCATCCCTCCTGTGTGTCGACTGTACTGCACAGCTTGGTGTCACTGGCAAACTTGCTGAGGGAGCACTCAATCCTACAGTCCATGTCACTGACAAAGATGTTAAATATTGCCAGTCCCAGTACCGAAGAACTCTTATTGCAACTTGTTCTCCACCTCGACATTGAGCCATTGACTCTACATTTTAGACACAGAGATATCATGTGGGACAGTGTCAAGTGCTTCGTACAAGTCCAGGTAAATGACAAGAGTTGCTCTTCCCCTCTCCACCAATGCTGTAACCCCACTGTAAAAGACCACTGAATTAGTAAGGCACAGTCTGCCCTTAGAGAAACCATGTTGGCTGTCACCAATCATCTCATTATTTTCCATGTACCTTAGCATAGTTCCCTGTAGGATCTGTTCCAAGATCTTGCCAGACACAGAGGTGAGACTGTCTTGTAGAATTTGGGTTTCAAATGAAAATATTTGAGAACTCTTATTTAAATTAATTTTATCAACAATTCTTTCTATATTATAGGGTATTTCTAAAGCTTCAAAATCTAGGTGAGATGATTATAAAAGTCTTTTAAGATATTTTTAATATACATTTTTGGGTTTTGACCTTCTTGAAACTCTGACCTAATTGTTTTATTATTTCAAAGAGTACCATACCTGTTGCTATGATTACCATATGGATTTTAGAATAATCAGGACAGTAGAGGCAAAATGATCAAAGTGTCCATCAGCATAGTGTAAGCAACTTGAAACAGAATGTCTTGCTTTTTCCACAGTATACAGCTTTTTCAAAATGCAAGTTCTATTGATTTCAGTTGCAGATGTGAGTGCTCAGCATTTCTACAAATCAAGCCCTAGGAATCTTAAATTAGTATCAGAAAATGAGTAACATACTCAATTAACCCCCTGCAGAAACTGATTTAAAAGTCTTGCCCAGGATCACATACAAACTTATTGGGAGAAACATAGAGTAAGACATTCCCAGAAGAACATCCATCTGCCTCAAGAGGACCATCTTTTCTTTCAAAACTTTGCTTCATCCACATTCCAGATAAAGTCACTAAACCATGGTTTATCCTGAAATGCACCAACAGATAGAACAGGACAGGACAGCATAGGATAGGATAGGATACAATATGATATGATACGATACAGTATGGTACAATACAATAAGAATAGTTGAGCTGGAAGGGACCTACAAAGATGAAGTCCAAGTGTCTGACCACTTCAGGGCCAACCAAATGTTAAAGCATACATGTATTATTGAGGGCATTATGTAAACATCTCTTGAACCCTGACAGGAATAGGGCATCAATCCCTTCTCGTAGAGTTCTGTGTTTTCTGTGTTTTCTAGCCTGTTCCAGTGTTGGACCATCATCACATAAAGAATTTTTTTCCTAATGTCCAGTCCAAACCTCCCGTAGTGCAGCTTTGTCCCCTTCCTATGCATCCTGTCATTGGTTCCCAGAGAGTAGAGACTGACTTTCCACATCCCCTCATCAGGAAGTTGTAAAGAGCAAAGTGCTTGTGTCTCAGCATCCTCTTCTCCAAACTGGACAGTCCAGGTAGGTGTCCTCAGCCTCTCCTCAAAGGTTCTCCTCAAACAGCCTTCCAGCTGTTTTACCAGATTTGCAGGCCTCCTCTGGATACTCTCAAATATTTTAACATCCTTTTTATACTGTGGGGCCCAGAACTGCATGTAATATTCAAGGTGATGCAGCACCAACTTCAAGTGTAGCAGGGAATCACCTCTTTTGACCAGCTGGCTATGCTGTGTTTAATGCACCCCATAACAAGGTTTGCCTTCTTGGCTGTCAGGGCACACTGCTGTCTCATGTTGAGCACACTGTCACCAGCACCCCCAGATCCCTTTCTGCTGAGCTGATCTCCAGCCGCTTATCTCCCAACCTGTACCTGTGACCAGCATTACTCTGTCCCTGGTGTAATGCCTGGCATTCCCCTTTGTTGAACTTAATGCTGCTGATGATTGTTCCATGCTCCAATCTATCTAGATCCCTCTGCAAGGTCTCTCATCACTCCAGGGACTAAATAGAATGAGATAGGTGTCCTTTGAGGGAAAAACTGATTACATTTCTGTGACTAACTTTTGCTCTTGCAGTTTTTATTCTCTGAACACATGGTCTTAACCTCAGCAGAACATATGGAATGCAAGAAACAATGGAAAACATTAGTTCCATCATGTGGCAATTCATCTTCACACATGGTCATCCAGAGGACAGAAGTCCTGTAACCTGAAAAGGTTATTTAGTGTTGACATCTGTCCTTTAAATTTCATATATTGATTGTGTTAGCATGGTCCCTGAGTACATTTCAGTAGCAAAATATTAAATGATTTATTCTTTCATCATCTCCATAGATACAGAATTAAATATACCATACAGATTTTGGTTTAGTGAGATTATGTTCTATTACAGATTTTGTACAGGTCAGTCTAGTTTTACCTCCTTTCAGAGGAGAGAACATGGAAAGCTTCAGTGATCCTTAACTTCTGGGCAGTGGCTTCAGGGAAAATTATGAGATAATATAATTAGAACCATATCAGAATATATACCCATATAATTATTCCAGAAGCAGAAAAAGTTACCATTTCCCACCCTTTGAGAACTCATTTTTCAATGACGTAGATGTAGTATTAATTTTAAAAACAATTTCCTGAATGAAACAAAACAAACAAAAAAACAACACTCAATTTCTCAAGAATTCTTAATATGAGACCATCGACCATCCTGATCCCTTATTTAAAACGTTTATATCCTCTTTATGGATTTCTGCTACTTAAAGTAATCAGATGAAGCTGATTATGGAGATTTAGTTGGTTGCTGAAGTTGAGAAAATCGAGCTTGACCTGTGATTAAACAATGTGAGTACACAGGACGTGCAGAAAGTGAACAGAGAACAAAAGGTGATCATTTTGATTAGCTAACAGCGTCCTATCAGGAGAAGACTGTAAAAGCAGTTAAGGCAAGAAAGGAAACAACAGCAACAACAACAAAAAGAATGGATGAGAGTCCTTTGAATATTCAAATGTCTAATTTTGCTGTGAAATAGGTGCACAATGCACAATAAACTTCTTTATTTTATTTTATTTTATTTTATTTTATTTTATTTTATTTTATTTTATTTTATTTTATTTTATTTTATTTTATTTTATTTTATTTTATTTTATTTTATTAAGAAGGAATTCTCCCTTACATCACTAGCCCAGAAAAAGCTCTTTCTCATCTAATTACAGCAAAAGTCTTCTACTCCAAGTCATTGACATTGCTTCTTAAGACTGGCTGGTTTTAGTAAACTGAGGAAATCTTGAAATCTTGTCATGAGAAAACTAAGAGAAGTGCTTGCCTACCTCACTATTCTAGGAGCTACAATTCCATATGAACCAGTCCTTGAAACTTGATGCTGGGTGCTGGTGGGATGGTGTTTTCAGCCAGGTTCTGGGACCAGAGCATGAGCTGGACCATATGTGGGCCATTCAGGTCATACATAAAACCATGTCCTTAAAGCTGGTGGTCCAGTGTCATGGTTTAACCCCACACAGCCATTCGCTCACCCTCCTCCTGCCTCTCTGGGGTGGGGGAGAGAAATGGGAAAGTGAAGCCCGTGAGTTGAGATAAAGACAGTTTATTAAGACAGGAAAATAATAATAACAATAATAATAATAACAATAATTATGATAATAGTACTACTAATAATAGTGTGTACAAAACAAGTGATGCACAATGCAATTGCTCACCACCCGCTGACCAATGCCCAACCTAACCCCGAGCAGTCCAGCCCTCCTTCCCCAGCTAGCCACCCCTATATATTGTTTAGCATGACGTCAGATGGTATGGAATACCCCTTTGGCCAGTTTGGGTCAGCTGTCCTGTGTCTGTCCCCTCCCAGCTCCTGCTGCACCCTCAGCCTGCCCGTTGGCAGAACAGAGCAAGAAGCTGAGATGTCCTTGGCTTAGTATAAGCACTGCTCTGCAACAACTAAAACATCGGGGTGTTATCAGCACTCTTCTCATCCAAAGCCAAAACATAGCACCCTACCAGCTACTAGGAAGAAAATTAACTCTGTCCTATCTGAAACCAGGACAACCAGACAGATTTGATTTCACTCAATTTCTATTATGTGCAACCCTCACAGTTGAAAATAGTGCAAATTTTCAAATTTACTTCAAAAAGTTTCAAAATTTCTAATGATTCAATATGTCAATATGTCAATATGTACTTTCTTCTGTTGACAGCTATCTGCTTAGTCTAATGATTCAAAGAATGTCCTAAAGTTAACTACTTACAAGTACCCTTGTATCCATGGGCAGACACACACTGCTTTGAACAGCAGTTTGTCATTTATTCCTACTGTATTCCATGTAAACCTAAACAAAGAAAGAAAAACCTTTGTCCAAAATTTCCCACTTTACCCTCTAGAAGCAAAACACCTTTTCCAAAATAATACAGCATGGTCCTTCAAAACCACAAATTACACCTAGCCAAAAGTAAATCAATCAAACAAACAAAAAGGTAATTGAGCAAATTATACAAAGAAAGTGGAGGTCTGGAGGCAATTTATAACAGAGCAGTCTAAAAAGTCTTCAGAATTAATTGTTCAAAAGGATTAAGAAAGCTGACTAATCAAAGGACTACCTAGGCACTTCAAAATACTATTAGGCAGTGGAAAATAAACTGATCTGGGTGGCCTGAAGCTGCAAAATATCACATAATAGATGCAAATAAACCCTGCCTGAAAACTGAAAAGCTGTTTGACATGTATATGTAGACACAGTCTTTATGATTGGCAGAGGCAGAGGTTTCTTTTTTTTTTTTTTTTTTTTAGTTGGTTGTTTTACACTGGGGATAGACATATCTGTAGCTTGGCTTACTTTGAGATTGTTTTGTCTTAGAAATGGCCTAGTATTTTTACTTCAAAGAGCAGCCCAAATATTCTCACGACTTAATTTGCTCTTTCCCTCCATAATAGGAAAACCAATCCAATTTGACTATTCAATTGAGGGACTTATTTTGTGCATTTCTCTCAATAGCATGCTAATATTTTGCTAGAACATTGTCATAGATTATTTCTGCAGACCAAATGAAGAAAATGAAGTGAACATAATAAGCAGTCATGTCAGCACAACATTACCCCCTCTTTGGCATCCATCATGCTTCTATGTCTAGAGCTTTGTGTTAAGAAGACACCAACTTCTGTGTCATAGTGCCGTCACTGTTCTTGGCATTCTTCTAATTCTTGCTATAATAAAGAGCCATGCCAGGCTTTCTTCTTCTTTCTTTCTTCCTTTTGTTTTGTTTGTTTGTTTGTTGTTTGTTTTGCTTTGTTTTGAGAGAGTGGATTTATCAGTGCAGAAACTTGCATTCACAATAGAATGTTAGCTGCCTAACTCTTCTGAAAGAGAACAAACAGACATTCTGTAAAATGGACATTATCACCTAACCTAAAATTTCTCCAAAATTCCCTCCAATCAAAATTGCTCAGATTTTTCTTAAACGGAAAGACATTTGGTCCTGTTTAGAATAAAATATGATGTAGAGAGTATAAGAAATTGAAGCCAGGCAGTAAGGCAGAAAAGAAGTACAAAAATGCTTCTCAAGGGGCTGTGTTACACATGAAGCCAAAAACTGTGTATAATTTTTATAGAAAAATACAACAACAACAACAAAAACAGCAACAACAACAACTAATAGTGAACCAAATATTACTGCCTACGTATGATTGCTAGAACGTATAAGGACTGAATTCAACAGGAAGCTTGTATGCCTACTGAGAACTGTTTTTTGTTAAAAATACTTGATCCTAGTCTGTTTACCTCCCAGTGCCATCATGAACCATAACCAAAATGATTTAGATGTGGTTATGTAGGTTGGGGAGCTCACCAAGATATTGTCACTGATATCAGCACTGGCAGGCTGGAAAATAAGACTGAGAACCAGAAGACGATTTAGGAGTTCACCAACACACTCCTTTGGAAAGTGTGTCACACATCACCCTATACAGCACCACCTTATGCTGGAGAACTGAAGGGTGGTTCCTGTTTCTACCCTACACCTTAGGTACCTTGGATAATCAACCCATCCTGTAATTACTCCAGCAAGAATGAGCAAGGTTTCACATATTCTGTGGGCAAGAACAAAATGGAAGTAGAGTGTCACACTGGAAGATGAAGAGGGGAGTAGAGATATTATTTTCCTGTCCTTCAGTAGACATAAAGTACACTGGAAATGAATGTAACTACTTTAGTAGTAGTAGTTACTGACAGTCCTGCTGGAAAATGAGTCGTCTGCAGAACACAATATACCAGAAAAGACATATGGTAGTATGGGGTCACTGCTGTGGCAAAAACAGGAAATAATAAAAACTATGTAGAGACAGAGGTATTTAAAATCCCACAGCCTGACATACCTCATTTCTCTCTTTTTTTTTTTCTTTTTTTTTCAATAAAGACAAGAGGGCAGCTAGTAAATTTCAGATCGTTCCAATTCATCTTGCATAATATATAAATTGATTTATTAGTACTCCAGTTTACATCATCCGTTAGATTAGAGTCAATGGCATTAGAGTTGTCTACTCAATAATTTTTCAATCATTTCTTTTTACTTTATATTCCTGCCGATAGAAAATAATATCAAAGTTCTGGATGAGAGCAGCTGCTCTTAATTTCATCCTGGAATCAACACAGAGAAACAGCTTCAGCAGTTTAAAATTCTTCATGTCCCGCAGGAAAGACTCTGTTGCGTAATGTCATTTTCCTATAAAACGAGAAAATTGGTGAAACATTTCCTTCCTTTAGGCATAGATAAATTTTAGAGTAAAAAATTTGAGCCTACAGAACCAAATTTTTATATAACAAAACTCATACTTTTCTCCATTAATATAAATTAACACTGTACAGAGTTGGAATATATAAAGCTGTATGAACCAGTGGTCTGTGTCATTAAGGCAATCTGGATGAAAATATTGCAAGGAAAGCAACCTGGTGTGTGGACTTATAGTACAAAAGGCATGTGCAAGTGGCTTTGTCTGTGAGCTGGAGTTGGTATGCGCTATTGTAACTATTCAATTAAAATGCTGAAACTATGAAGAGTTATTGGACTGGGCAGGGGGAATTTCAGGACAAATGCTTGAGCATGTTTGCATGGCCACAATATGCCAGTGAGCTGAAATATAAAGCTTACTACTCTGAGCTTCCATATGGGAAATACTCTTGAAACTAAAATGATAACTAGGAGCTTGAGCACGGGATAATTACAGTCGCCAATGAAGTATACCAGCACTCAGACCTCAAGACTTAAACCAATGTTCTTGGGAATGGCCCAGATCTTTTACCCAGAAGACTTGCATATGGAAACTATTTGGGAATCTGATCCTTGCCTCCTCTCAGCTGTTACCTACTAACTGACTGTGCGAGTCCTTCCAGTCCGTTTCACAGCTAAGTCACACAGGTTAACTTAAATGGCTGTGCCAGACAGAGAGAAAGCCCAGGCAAATCAATACCATCAGTGTATTATCAAGGATTTTCTGGGTGCTAAGGAAGAAGAATGCACCCACAAAGCACTGAACTCCAGGAAAATTCAGACAAAAGTTTTTGATCCTTACAATCAGGAACAAATTTCTGCTGGTGGGATCAGTATTGTCTAGCTCAAGGCAATGACTAATTGCTACTTAGAGCAATCTGTCCCCATCCATCAGCCGTGAGGATGTAGGAGCACCTCTTCATCAGTGGTGATGGCTTATTTATGAGGATAAGCTGTTATTGCTGACCAGCTGCTTCACACTATGGCTGCCTCTGGGAATAAGGAATCACCATGAAACAACAGATTATTACCAAGGCTGCAAATGTATGGGTATTTACAATAGTGATTTTACCATCCATCATCACCTAATGATGATCTGTCAGTGTAACTAGCACATCCCTATTCCTCCCCAAATTTCATTCTTCTCTCCTCTGTTCTCTTCCCTGCCCTGTGTTTAAAAGCCCTCTGCCTTTCTCTCTCTCAGGAAGCTGTTTTATCCATCCTTTCCAGGCACCCTCCTCCCCATATCTGCACAGGAGTTCCCATTGCTTCCATCTCCCTGTGTCCTGCCCAGAACGTGAAGGGGCATAACATGAGACAAGCCCCATCATCACATCATAGAGTGGGTCAGCTAGATATCTGGGGCCAGGCAACATCCAGTGGAGGCCCATGCAGGCTGCTGGGGACATGAAGGCACCAAAGACCCTGCCTGAGGCAGTATTTAGATCAGAGCCCACATAGCAGTGCTCAGCAGTGCTACGTTAACATTTGGACATTAAGATCTTAGAGGACTTTTCCAACCTAAATGATTCTATGGTTCTACCATTCTGTGATCCTGGTTTATATGGCACAGGTATTGAAACAACACCCTCAGAAAACACAGCAGAGTTACAGCTGCCAAACCCAGCATTGTGGGAATTGCCAATGCTGGTGACCTTAAGAAATTTGGTAGACCACAGTTAGGGCCTGGAACGCAGGTCCTATGAGGAGTAACAGAGGGAACTGAGGTTGTTTAGTATGGAGAAGAGGAGGCTCAGGGGAGACCTTATTGCTCTCTACAACTGCCTGAAAGGAAGTTGTGGGGGGCTGGGGTCAGCCTTTTCTTGCAGAAAACTAGCAATAGGAATAGAGGGAATGGCCTCAAGTTGCACCAGGGGAAGTTCAGGTTGGAAATGAGGAGACATTTCTTCTCAGAAAGAGCGGTCAGGCATTTGAATGGGTTGTCCAGAGAGGTGGTGGAGTCGCTGTCCCTGGGGGTGTTTAAGGACAGATTGGACATGGCTCTTAGGGACATTGTTTAGTGGATGACATCGGTGGTAGGGTGATGGCTGGACCAGATAATCTTGGAGGTCTTTTCCAAACCTAATGATTCTATGATCAGCAAATCATGGAATCATAGAATGGTTTGGGTTAGAAGGAACATGAAAGATCACCTGGTTCCAACCCTCCTGCCATGGTCAGGGACACCTCCCACTAGACCAGGTTGCTCAAAGCCCCATTCATTCTGGCCTTGAGCACTTCCAACTATGGGGCATCTACAGCTTCTCTGGGCAGCCTGTTCTGGTACCTGACCACCATCATAGTGAAGAATTTCTTCCCAATATCTTATCTAAATTTACCCTAATAGTGTAGAACTATTACCCCATGTCATATCACTACACTCTGTGACTGAGTCCCTCTGCAGCTTTCCTGTAGGCTCCCTTTAGGTATTGGAAGGATGCTGTAAGGTCTCCCCAGAGCCTTTTCTTCTCCACACTGAACAACCCCTACTCCCTCAGCTTCTTTTCATAGGAGAGGTGTTCCAGTCCCTTGATCACCTCTGTGGCTCTCCTCTGGAATCATTCTAATAGGTCCGTGCACTTCTTGTGTTGGGGGCCCCAGAGCTGAACACAGCACTCCAGGTGGGACTCATGAGAGCAGAGCAGAGGGGGAGAATCACATCCCTTGACCTGCTGGCCATGCTTCTTTTAATGCAGCCCAGGATATGGTTCGCTTTCTGGGCTGCAAGCCCAGAAAGTTATCAAACAGCTTGAACGCATTTATCTAGGATGGTGTACTTATATGTCTCACATGCTCTGAGAACTTCTACTGAGATAGTCTTTAATATTTGATTCTAACTTCATCTCATTCTCAAGATGAACTGAGGAATTTTTGATCAAATTTGGTTTTATAATTAAGAATCCTCTATATGTAGACATGATGCATTCAGGAAATTTCCAGAAGAGAACTTTGTTCGCATAACTAGTAAAACATTCAGAGTTGAAATTATAATTTACACAAAATCCTGTTAAAAAGCCACTGGAGTACTCATGATTATTATTCTCTCAATTTGTTATTGCTATGCTATCATTTCCAGCTGTCTGTGCTTTGAAGAAATGAGTAAGTTTTGTCTTTGTAAACCATGAAGATATTTGCCTTGGTCTTGGTGATGAATTTTGCCTGTGCAGTCTCCTCATGTGCTGCTCAGAGATCTTTTGGTTGGACCTGACCACTGCCAAAGCTGAAAAAAAAAAAAAAAAAAAAGAGCACTGTCGAATATATTTCCTAGCATGGGTCCTTCAGACAAGCATTTTAAAAGCTATGTAGCTGTTCCCTCAGATGTTTGAAATTTTGCCATTGATTTAATTCAGCAAGGAACAAACTTTTTTTTTTCTATTTGTCTGAGAGTTGTAAGGAACACCAATGATATCTAAAACATAATTGTTTAATGATGTGTATGCCATCTAATCAAATCCATCTCTGTTTTTCCATCTTCTTAGAAGCTTTTTGTTTTGGATCTTTCTGTCTTCTTACTTTTCACTCCAGAATCACAAAGTCTCTTTTTCTATAAACAGGTTTGTTACAGATTCTTTTTTCTTATTGCCCGTGTTTTGAATTAACTTGTTTATTCACTCCGTTTCTGGAAATGAAGAGTGCTTCACTGTTTCTCTTTATCTTCTCTGTCTGAACATGGTTACAGTGATTCAAATGGAGACAGAGAGACTTTAATATGGTTCTGACACAGTTTTCTTAATCAAGAGATAACACAAACCAGGCTTCTCTATTTGATTCTGCCTCTGTATGTAAGTAGAGTATAACATCTGTGTAGGTTTCAAACACAAGCAATAAAAGTGAGTGGGACTATAGTGCAGTATATATTGTTTTCTAAATATTCATACTGAATCACTATGAAAAAAATGGTTGGGGTTGCTGTGGGTCAAACTGTAGTGAAGAGATAAATAAATGAATAAAGAAATGTTAGTCACTACGTTTCACACTAGGCTTGATTTCTAGTCGTAGAAGGTCAATCACATATCACCAGGAAGTTCACTGATATACTTTGACCTGCTACAGTGTAGATGTTTCAAACATTTCCTTGTTCTTCAGCTTGTGAATCTTACACTCTTCAAGGTATGAGAGGAAGTAAGTCTACTCATCAACATGTTGCTGAGTACAAAGACTTGAATCCCAGGCTCTGCTGCCTTGGACCATCCAAAGTCTTCAACCTTAGCCACCCAAATTCAGCTTCATGACCTGCTCATGAGCCTCTTGTCATTAGGGTTATGATATGAAGGAGAAAAATTGTCCTCAGACTTCTCTCTTGAAACTGTTCTAATCCATATGAATAAGTAACCACAGGACCAAAGAGAAAGGGGAAGGAAGGTTGTTTGTGAAGTCTGTTGGTAAAGAAATGACAACAAACAGAAGTCCCTTCTTTCAGTGCTTAGTCAGGAGAAGGAAAGCTCCATTATAACAAGCAGAGATATGCCTTAGATGAAGAAACAGCTTAGACTATCTGTCTAGGATATGGGAACTGGTACCAGAATCTTCCATGTTTTAGATGATGTCACTACCAGACATCTTGTGGTATGCTGTTGAAGTATTATCCTGCCAAAGTCTATTTCTTACATTTCAGACAGAGTTTGGTTAAAAATGCATGAGAAATGATAAATCTTTTGTCTGATAATTCTTTTTTCAATTAAAAAAATATTTCAGTAGAACCTCCCTGAGCAGCTTTATTTACTATGAACAGATCAGACCAGACAGTGCCACTGCCAATCTCCTCGACTCTCTGTCTTATGTTCAAATTATACCATGATAAGTTAAAAAGGATATATGACCTTGTACTCTGTAGAATGCCTGAAATGCATCTAGCATCTCTATCAAAAGAATATTAATTGTTTGCAGACTATGAGTATTTTTTATTTCATCATGATTTTTAGCTGACTAAAACAGTCAAAGAATTCCATCTAAAACTGGACCCTGGGAACTCTTTCTACATTCTAACATTATAAAATCTCTTCCTTTTCAAATGTATTTCCAGAAGAAAAAAATAAGTCTTTTAATATTTTTTTTCATTGCCATCCTTATCCTTTCTGCACATGGTCATCCACTGCTTTCACAAAATGAGAACAGTGAGACACATTTTCTTCATCTGAAAACATCTAGAATCTGAGATTACTCATAGAATACAAAATTTCATGATGAAAATGTAGTAATTGCTATAAAAATTTAGCGAATAGAAAGTCCATTACTAGGATATTGTATATTTAGAGCATAAACACCTATGTGATTATTAAATCCAATTTTTATATCTTTTACAATAAAGCCTAACAGTAAAGGTATACTTGTATTGTTTCAGTCACTTATGTTGTGAGAGGTTATACTGTCCTTTTTACATTCATTGAAATTTCAGAGAAATCATCTTACACAGAACTCTGTCCACAATATTTTAACAAAAAATGATATTGAAAATTATTCCGATACATAAATTTAGGGGGAAAATGTGTACCTTGAGTGAAAAGAATTCCAGTTGCAAACAACAGCAAATCTAGTTCAATTAGATTTTCAAACTGAAGTACTAAAATTGTGAAAAGTTTCTTCTTTTCTTTATAAATCAGTGTCTTTGATGAACCTTATTTACAATTCAGTTTGCAGTACTGGTTTTTAAAGTCTCTGAGAGACAGAAGATTTGACAAAATTAAAAAAGAAAAAAAGAGGTCTTTTATTTTTTTATTTTTTTTTTACTATTCCCCGTAAAACTGGCAGAAGACAATCCTGTTCCCCTTAGAGAGAAATAGGAAATAGAGTATGAACTTACAAGTACCCTCTTCCCTCCCTCTCTCCCTCCCTTCCTCCTTCCTTCCCTCCCTCCCTTATTTCCTCCCTCTGTCTCTTTCTCCCTCCCTCTCTCCCTGTCTCTCCATTTTCTACTCAACCTCACCCTCACCCTCCCTCTCTCTTTCCCTTTCCCTTTTTCCCCTTTGCCCAGTCTCTTCCCTTCCACAGTTCTCATTTCCCCCTCCCCACTTCACCATTTCCCCTTGTTTTTTTTCCTTTTCTTTTATCCCTTTCCCCTTCCCCTTCTTGGCCTCCTCTCTTTCTCACCACCTCCTTTCCAGAGAAGTTTTGACTAAATCTGGATATCACCTCAGGAGAACTGAAAACTGATCTTCTAATCCAATTATCCCTAATCTTTGGAAAATATTTGTATTTGATCCAAACCTATACAATGCCATAGACAGTCCTATCCTACATCACAGATACTTCATCTTGACTGTGTTTCAAGATGTGAATTCTTCCTGCAGGAGGCAGTCAAATCGTTGCCAGCAGTTACTATGCAACATACATTTAGCTCCCAAATTTCAAGTTACAAAGTGATTTCTGAATGTCTATTTACTGTATAGTCTGAAAAACAGGATTAAATCTATGTGTTGCTTGCACACTGCTTCATTTGGATTTATATTTTATTAGTTCTGCTGAGTATATTCTTTATGCCAGGGTATTTTTCTTTTCCTTGGCCAAGCAAAGTTATTTTTATGCATAATAAATAGAAAACAGCAGACATTGTGCACATGTGAATGGAGAAATAGTAGCAGCCATTCTCCAAATATCTTTGAGAACAAAACATTCATTCACACAGCAAGAAAACATAATAATGATCTTTTGATGTTTTCTAGGGTTTGACCTGAGAAGGCAAAGTGGATTCACACAATGAGTAAAACAGCTCCAGGGAGACTGTCTTGTCAGTCTTGTCAAACACCAAGATGATGCTTACTCAGCTCTCTACAAGACTTCTCTGCTCATTGCAGTCTGGAAGGCTAATAATAAAAAGGGTAACCTGAACAGTTTCCCCAGTATCCTTCTGACCCCTGCACGGAAGTCATGACAACTGCCAGATGGATTTCTTGTATTCACAGATTTTTCCAGAAATTATTTTTCCTGGTACCTGTATGGGGTGAAGTGGCATAAAGAGGCTGTGGGGGTGGAATTTTTATCTTCAAATTTACTAATTTTGCAAAGTGTCTTCAGATTTCCACAGCTTGAAAATATCCTTAAGCAGAAGTAATTTGTAGGCTCTTATCCTTATTTCAGATGAATATCTTTTCACAGCTATTCACATGATTCTTCTTAGAGTAATGAATTAAAAAGAAAGAACGTATTAGCAATTAAAATCACGTGCACCATCAAGCTTCTAGTAAAGCAAGTAGCAGAAGTAAATTAGACAACCTATACCTTAATTTGATAATAGCTACACAAGCTAAAGCATTTCTTTCTGCCTAAAATTCAAAATCAGAATGATAAAAAGAGGAAGCATAGGCAGCCGCATTATGCTTTTCAAAAGATCCCTAAATAAGAACACCGTGTGGTTTGGGTTTGTTGTTGTTTTTTGTTTTCCAAATCTAATGATTCACCAACTCCTTCTTCAAGAGTTTTGAAAGAACATATTATGTAAAACATTTGGAAATGTGGAAGCTAATTTTAATGCATGATTAAGGAAGAACAAGCAAGGAGGTCCTTGCTTTCCTGTCTTCCTACGACCCACCTGTTAGGCTATCTCTGTTGTCTGCCAAAGATTATAGCTAGCAACTACTGGCAAATTTTTTATTTTATTTTATTTTATTTTCCTCACTGTCCCCACTCTCTGATTTAGTGGTCTTTCTTTGGCAGCAACTGAAGTTGGGTCTCCCAAGCCGCATCCCCTTTGAGCAGTGATTCTCAGCACCTTTTTCACTCACAAACCCTGCAACTGAGTTGCCATCTCACCACTAGATAAGACAGAGCCAGGCTATCCAAGTGACTCCCAGATTCATCACTTTTGCTGTCACATTTGCTTCTCTGTAGATTCCTGCCCTTTTTCTCTCACAGTTTCCCAGCTACTGAGCAGAGATTTAGTATTTCCCTATTCCCTCTCTCACCTCAGCTCCAATTGCAGGGCCAATTACCTCTGCACAATTGTTATTCCAGCTCTCCTCCTGGTTACCTGGTCCAGCAATTTCTTGAGCCACATTAGTGATTCCTTTCCAATTCAGACTGCATTCTATATATTGTGTTTTCTCACACTGAACCCAGTCGTTCTGTATAAAAACTCATAAGCCTGAAATGCTAGGAAATAGAGCTAGTGCCCTAAGCGGTAGTCCCCTGCTCTGTATGGGGACCACTACACAGGAATTATACAGGAAAGCCTATTAGCCCAATTAGCAAGTCTGATTTTGGATGCCGTCTACAGATTATTTAGTGCCTACTTAAAGTCTGCTGCAGTAAATGACAGTCACTTCAGCCTGAATATTGAAATAACAATACTTACATGATGTTTTAGAGTTGTAAGAGTTTATCTGTCCAATAAGAGTAGAGAGTGAGTACAAAAATATATGAACATAATTTCTTCTGAGGAAAGATAAGATGAAAACAATTCTATGGAACATATTTCTTTCCTGTCTGCCAAAGCAAGTTTTTCTCTTAGTCTATAGCCAAGTTTTCAGAACAGGTTGAACCCTATCAACATCTTCTGGGACACTTGTAAGTAGGTTTTCAAACAATTAACAACCTTTTTAAATATAGAACACACTACAGTCCCTTTCCCCTTTCCCTCCCTATACCTCTAACAAAACCCCTAGCTTTGCACCTAAATACTGGTTCAAAATAATTGGTCTGTGGCTAAAAAATTCTGCCTGTTACTCGCATTTTTTTTCTGGTTAAGTTGTGTGGGTACTATGTGGTTATGATCCTGTTTCTCATCTTTTACAGCCACTGAAGGCTTCTATCAAATTCCAGGGTTTCTCACACTTAAAATCTTCAGAAAACTTGACAAACACAGAGGTCTGCCTCCTTCAGGCAAATGGATGAGCTACTTCTTAACCAAAAAACTAAGCAACTAAGCATAGCCACTTAAGGCAGCTGCATCCAGCTCTCAATACTCCCTTCTCCATGCTCAGTAATTGTTGTTTTTTATTTCTATTTCCAAAGCACTTTCTAAATAGAAGTGAAACTTCTGTAGCAGCAGGATGCTATCAGTTGTAGTACAAGCACCATATGATGCAATATATATATATATGTTGTATATTACATATATTTTTTAATCTTTCAATTTGTTCTCTGCCAAGTCTCCTGACACCATGATATGCTAGAAATAAGTTTAAAATGTTTAACTTCAGAAATAACCTTCCTATCTGAAATCTCTTTTAGGAAAAAGCTACAGTGATGCAATGGAACAGCTTTATGTAGAAAAAGAGAGATTTACCCCTATAAAATATTTTTACTCAGAATAATGCAGAAGAGAATCCCTACAATTTTCAGAACTCCATACTGCTATATATTCTATTGAAACACTCACAGGGCCATCGAATGCAATCAATTATTTGAATCTAACCTTTATATTAAAAAAAGTGGAGATTGTAAAATGGAATTTGACCAACTTCTTTGCAAGAAACCCTATGCCATAAAAACGTCCTTTCTCTAATCAAAATATCACCTGAATGAAGTCATCATGTTTGGCCTGATTGCATTTTTTCTCCATATATGTGCAGCTGCATTTGCCTCTCCATAAATGTCATTTGATTATGAGAAAATAAACAGGGAAGGACTCACAGGGAGTCGGTAACAGGGCCTGCTTGTTTACCTGCCGCAGCTTTCCGGGCTGAAGAACAAATGTCATGCAAATGGTGCACCAGCAATGAGCTGGCCAATCATCCCGCCTTGGCATTCATGGTGATTTGCTAAATCATTTAAAGAGACATGCTTTACTAAATGAAAAAATATCAGCGGCAAGGGCCTGTGTTTAAACATGGGGCTGAGTTATTATCCCAGTAGGCTGGAATGAAATGAAGACATCTTCCAATTAAAGCTTGCAGATGAACCCAGTCAAACCCCCCTTTTTTCATAAAGACAGGCAGATTATGATTGGAAGAGAACAGCGACAGAGGCTTTCATTACAAGCTGATTATGGTGATATAATTCCCAGTGCTGTGTGTCTGCGGGCCCAACTCACATTTGAAGGTTTTTAATATAATTTCCTTAGGGTGAAATGCTGAAGATTTATTAAACTTTATGAAGGGCTTACAGATCCAATTTAAGAGGACATATCATGAGGGCAAAACTGACAGACGATAAAATACATTCCCAGAAGAAAGGAAAGAAAGAAAAGAAAGAAGAAAGAAAGAAAGAAAGAAAGAAAGAAAGAAAGAAAGAAAGAAAGAAAGAAAGAAAGAAAGAAGAGAAGAAAGAAAGAAAGAAAGAAAGAAAGAAAGAAGAAAGAAAGAAAGAGAAAGAAAGAAAGAAAGAGAAAGAAAGAAAGAAAGAAAAAGAAAGAAAGAAAAGAAAGAAAGAAAGAAGAAAGAAAGAAAGAAAGAAAAGAAAAAGAAAGAAAGAAAGAAAGAAAGAAAAGAAAAGAAAGAAAGAAGAAAGAAAGAAAGAAAGAAAGGAAGGAAGGAAGGAAGGAAGGAAGGAAGGAAGGAAGGAAGGAAGGAAGGAAGGAAGGAAGGAAGGAAGGAAGGAAGGAAGGAAGGAAGGAAGGAAGGAAGGAAGGAAGGAAGGGAAGGAAGGAAGGAAGGAAGGAAGGAAGGAAAGAGAGAGAGAGAGAGAGAAAGAGAAAAAAGAGAAAGAGAGAAAGAAAAAAGAAAGAAAGAAAGAGAGAGAGAGAGGAAGGAAGAAAGGAAGAAAGAAAAAGAGAGAAAGGAAGGAAGGAAGGAAGGAGGAAGGAAGGAAGGAAGGAAGGAAGGAAGGAAGGAAGGAAGGAAGGAAGGAAGGAAGGAAGGAAGGGAAGGAAGGAAGGAAGGAAGGAAGGAAGGAAGGAAGGAAGGAAGAGAGAAGAGAGAGAGAGAGAGAAAGAGAGAAAGAGAGAAAGAGAGAAAGAGAGAAAGAGAGAAAGAGAGAAAGAAAGAAAGAAAGAAAGAAAGAAAGAAAGAAAGAAAGAAAGAAAGAAAGAAAGAAAGAAAGAAAGAAGGGATTTTTATTTGTTTATTTAAACTACCCTTTTAAACAAAAATATTCCTAATATTTGTCAAAAATTAGTTATTCTCATTTTGGTTTCATATTTATTAAATCTACATGTTTGGATACTTTAAATTTGTAATAGATTGTTAAAAATGGACAAATAAATAGCTGAGTATTAGAGAACACTGCCTTTAGATTTATTTTTTTTTTAGTATTGATATCACTGATTTTTCTCTTTTACATATTATTAGCAATAGCTGCATTACTGCTTTTACATGTTCCCTGACACTTCATCTCATTTAGGTCTCACAATGTGACTGTATGCAGGTGCATATCCAGTTACCTATACTTCCATTTGTGTGTGAGTAGAAGTGAATAAGTGTAAGTAAATACAAACTAATAACTTGCAACATCTGCTAGATAATTCTGCCAGTCTCAACTACACACATATGTACAAGCATACACATCCACATAACAGTTAGCAGAGAGATTTTTCCCATACCACATATGTAGCTTGAATCCTTTGATGCATGAAAGAGTATCACACTGTGGTTATAGCATGTATGGTGGAAAACATAAGTCAACACATTGTTACTTGTTGTTAGAAAGAGGAGAGAAAAGTGACTGGTCACAAGCTGAATTTTGTTATTATTATTATTTATTAAAAAAAAAAAAGGGGGAAAAGAATAAAAGAAAAGGAAGAGAAAGAGGAAAAAAAAGAGGAGGAAGAGGAAGAAGAGGAGGCAGAGGAGGAAGAGGAGGAGGAAGAGGAGGAGGAGGAAGAGGAAGAGGAGGAAAAGGAGGAAGAGGAGGAAGAGGAAGAGGAAGAAAAAGATGAATGGCAGCAGTCCTTCAAAGAGATTCAGAAAACTAAGTTCACAAAGCAAGCACAAAGGTAAGAGATAACCATTAAAAATTCTGTCTCTTCAGGGGGTACAGTCAGTTTTCTCACCTTCCAAAGTTTAATGTTCACAAAAACAGAACAGCTCTGATAGCAGCCCCAGTCTGAACTAGGGGTAACAGAAACAGCCAGCTGCTTTGTATCATTCCCCTTGTTTTATCTGCATAAGTTAGGACATGCCAGCAAAACAAACAAACAAACAAACAAACAAAAGAAAAAAAAAAGAAAAAAAAAAAGAAAAAAGAAAAAAAAAAAAAAGAGTATTAAAGGTCCAAATTCTTATGTTTACCAGCACAAATAATGCATTTGTTGCTGTGATGAACAGGGATCAAATCCTAAACAAAGATACCCTACTATATCTGCACCTATGAACCTATGATTAGGCAATTAAACCACACTTCCAACATATTGAAGGTGATCCAAAAGTCAAAGAAAGTAATCAGTTTCTTTAATAATCAGGTCTTACAAATGAAATTTTATACAGTGATGCATTTTGTTGCCTTACTCTGAAATGACCTTATTAGATCATGCTCAGAACTTTGCCACCAAGCCCACTTTTATTTTTGATCTAAGTCACTGTTTGATCTCAAGTTTCCAGCGACAAGCAACAAATATGCTAATTCCAGTTCTTATCTGGTACATAGCAAGCATATGTCACCTTTTCTTCAAAATATAAACTGTTTTCTAAAAGATTACTGTAAGAAACTCTAAAGAAAATGAATGCTAGCAAATAGAAACATACTTATTTAAAGACATTCATTTAAGCTCTTGGTTTGGCTCTTTCTCCTGGAAAGGCCACAGAAAGAGTATCAGGCTTTTTGTCACTCAGCCTTCTGCTGGTTTCAAATCTAAATATATTTTGATTGACTGTTTTTTTTGTTTTTGTTTTTGTTTTTTCTTTTATAAATACATATATACATCTTAATCTCATTTAAAATGGTGTTCTCTAAAAGTGTACTTATGTTTCTGTACACAGAAAATGATATGTTTTGTCTGACATCTTGGCTTGGGAAAGACATAGCACAGCTGCCAGATATTCATGGTTTCGTTTTATAAACATTTTTTTTTTTTTTAACTTCAGGTCTTAGTGGAGAAGTCTCTAACTCTGTGTTTGTATGGCACCCAGGAAAATGGTCATGCTGCAGCAAGTGAATCTAAGGATACAACAGCAATGATAAAATAAATGTACAGACCCTCAGACAGTATGGTACTAGTTTTGGCTTACCTATAGTTAAAAGGTAAACAAGGTTACAGAGAATTGCACAATGAATTAGAAACAACAGCAGGTTTGTCTGATAGTGCATTTCATTACTGTGAAACTGAGATAATAAAAGGGAACTAAATTTATGAAATGCTTAGAGATCAATAAGCAAAGGCTTAATAAAAATAACTAGGTAATTTCTTATTATTATTTCAATTCAACCTAGAAATAAGGAGGGTCCTTGCATGGTATTTCATTACCATTTACTCATCAAGCCAGCCTTTAACAAAAATGTCTTTGAGTGACGTGGAATATTTGCGTGAGTAATGTTTGGTTATCATACTGCACACCTCCGCACTTGGATGAATACGAACACAGACAGCACTTCACATCCCTGATTATCGTGTTGAGGTGCTGACAACTCTGCAAGGATCCTGCCAGTCAATTTGTCTAATGTCAGATAAAATTAACCCTGTGCCACACTACCCAAAGACAACTCACAAGTCATTTTTGATAGTGGCCAAAGCATGTTCTCAGCTAAGCAGTATGTGCATATTGGGGGTTTATCTATAACATCACCTTAATAAACATGTATTAAGTAACTCACTGATCAGCTTAGATCAGGATAATGTAAGTACAAGAAATTTACTTGTTTTGTTCTTTAAATCACCTGCTGAGAGCAAGCCACATTCTGTGACATTTCTGTGATGGTTTCTCTACCAAAGATGAATGAGAGACCTGATTTTAGTTCTGTTCTTTCAGAGTTCCTTTGTCCTTCATCCTGATCTGGCTGCAAAATGTTTTCATCGTATTATGGCACAAAATCTTTTATATACCAGGAGAAAAGCAGAAATCCTGGTAGCCAACCAAAACATCATCATGCTCTGAAGATTGTTTCACCCTGAATGTAGGCAAAATCGTACTGACAAAATAGGGTACAGTCATTACCTACCAAGTAAAAAAGTCCAGGCTTGCTATAGCCCCAGGTGTCTGAGCCCTATCAGTCATGTCAAAATTAGGTCAAAATCAGGCACTCCAACACCTGCCTATATCCTCTCATGGTTTAATGAGACATTTTACGAAGGCTGTCCATCTTACTAGGAGCCTTAGCTGTTTCTCTTTAAATAAGGTATTTTCACACCTGTGCAAGCAGAGGAAGATGCCTTTAAAAAAGAGAATCTCTCTTTGCATTTGTCCTTTCCTTTAGCTATTTTAGTTCTGTTCTTACATAGGACATCCACTATTATGCAACATGAACATCCACCTTAGTTCAAAATTAAATAGATTTTCTTAATTCATATAGTCTTGTTCCTGTGAGATTGCACTGACACAAAAGCACATCAGGAACCCTGAGAAAGCTTGCTAGTATGCAACAGAAAGATTAAACAGGATTGATTTTTACCAGGTTATGTATATATAAAGCTAAACTTAGCTGTTCACCAAAGATTCATTGCATTGGATTGTGATTGTAATCTTTCTACAGTACATCCCCAAGACTTGTCAAGATAAAGAGCAAATCAGAAACAATACTTCTAGTCCTCCAGAAATTTGCTACCAAACTTACTACTTGCTACTAGATAGGATTTCTCCCTCATTTAAATCAGACACAGTATTTATTGCTTGTTAATGTTTGCAAGGGGATTAATTATTAATAATTATTACTATTACTTAGTATTAATCTAAAGAGACTAAAGTAAGCACTTCAAAATATTTCTAAATGTTATTAGAAGGTTACATGATAAGAGTAATATCTGCAGGTATGTTTGGTAGATTAAAAAAAAATAATAATAATAATAATCTTCAGGCTTCATGGCATAAACAGATCACTACCTGAGATCAGAAAGATATGTCACTCAGCTGAAGAAGTTGCATGGCTTGAGCACTCTGTTTTTTTTTATGCATTTCCCTAGTGACTACAGAATTGGCTAATGGATTTACACCAGAAGAGAATGAATTATCTATTCAAAGATATTTCTGGCAAAGCAGCTCTGAAGGAGTCATCGTCTCAAATGAAACTGTGATACTAACTCCTGGACCCCACAGTCGGGATACACACCCAAACACTATAGGTTGCTTGCATAAAATGCATGACAGTAATTGCTGTGTATCCAAGAATGACTGTCAAAAGAGTACTTTGAAGTAATTTTCTTGCAGCATTTGGAAGACTACAGCAGAGAGGTTGAAATCACAAAAACTATTCTTGGGCTTTCTCAGCTCTGTGAAGTATAGCAACTAAGTTGTATTTCCCCTAATCTTTGGAAAAGTTAGGAAATATAAACCTTAATAGTTTGACATTTAGCACAGAAATATATACGATGTGCTTTTATAAGTACTGTCTGCTCCCAAAGTTATGAATTTAAAAGCTATAATACTAAGTTCAGACCATGAATAGCTTTGGTTTAAGGGTAAGCCTGGGATATGATGATTCTGAGTCATCTGTAAGACTAAATTATTAAGGACTTGCTTTGTGCTCTGGGCAAAGATATAAGAACTGAATAAAACATATGTGCTTCCAACACTAAAAAGAATTGCAAGGCTCATGTTCTGTAGAAAGGTCTATTTGCCAGTCAAGAAAGAGGAAGAAGGAGAACTGTGGATGTCAGCAATAAATAAGACTGAGGAGTTGTTTAATAATTCTACAGGTGAGTGAGAGGTGTTTTTTCTGCCAAGTCCTGATATCAGAAAGAGTTTCTCCTGCAGCAGTTATGCTTACAGCACATAAGCACTGAATAAGTCCCACCATGTAAGAAAGGCTGTTACAGGATCCATGGGTGACTTTACAGAGGACAGTGTTCTCAGATGCAATATCTGATTGCTTCAGTGCTATGTCAGTGGCCATCTATAACAGGCTACAGAACATGGCATTAGGCACAGCTGTTTGGTTGGAGTTAGCATGCTTTCCCTTTTTCTTTCCTGACCTATCAATATGAAGGCAACAGCATAGCACAAAACACGTGCTTCTGTGTCAGCAGGATTCAAGCACACCTATATTTTAGGAGAAACAAATTTTAAGTGATAGCCACATCCTGCAAAGTGCAAAGAAGCATTGCCGTATTATTAAAGACAAATGAAACCATGACATTTTCTGGGGATCAGAAATGGATCCCATGTTAATATTTATTTTTGATCCCATCTTCAAACATGTCATGCAAATGTTATAATTTTTTTTCCCCTATTTCTCTTTGTTATATCTCCATAAACACCTAATGTATAAAATCACAGAATCACAGAATCACAGAATGGTTTGGGTTAGAAGGAACATGAAAGATCACCTGGTTCCAACCCTCCTGCCATGGTCAGGGACACCTCCCACTAGACCAGGTTGCTCAAAGCCCCATTCATTCTGGCCTTGAGCACTTCCAACTATGGGGCATCTACAGCTTCTCTGGGCAGCCTGTTCTGGTACCTGACCACCATCATAGTGAAGAATTTCTTCCCAATATCTTATCTAAATTTACCCTAATAGTGTAGAACTATTACCCCATGTCATATCACTACACTCTGTGACTGAGTCCCTCTGCAGCTTTCCTGTAGGCTCCCTTTAGGTATTGGAAGGATGCTGTAAGGTCTCCCCAGAGCCTTTTCGTCTCCACACTGAACAACCCCTACTCCCTCATCCTCTTTTCATAGGAGAGGTGTTCCAGTCCCTTGATCACCTCTGTGGCTCTCCTCTGGAATCATTCTGATAGGTCCGTGCACTTCTTGTGTTGGGGGCCCCAGAGCTGAACACAGCACTCCAGGTGGGACTCATGAGAGCAGAGCAGAGGGGGAGAATCACATCCCTTGACCTGCTGGCCATGCTTCTTTTGATGCGGCCCAGGATACAGTTGGCCTTCTGGGCTACAGGAACACATTGCTGGCTCATGTTGAGCTTCTCATCAAAAACCATCACTAGGTCCTTCTCCTCAGGCCTATTCTCAATCCATTCTTCACCCAGCCTGTATTTGTGCTTGGACCTTGTACTTGGCTTTGTTGACCTTCATGCAGTTCACACAGGCCCACCTCTCAAGCCTGTCCAGGTTCTTCTGGATGGCATCCCTTCCCTCCAGTGTGTCAACCACACCACACAGCTAAGTGTCATCTACAAACTTGCTGAGAGTGAACTCAATCCCACTGTCTATGTCATTGAAAAAGATGTTAAACAGTGCCCGTCCCAGTACTGACCCTTGAGGAACACTTCTTGTCATTATCACTGCGACTCTTTGAATGTAATTATACAGTCAATTCTTTCTACACTCTGTGGTCCCTCTGTCAAATCAATTTCTCCCTGTTTTAAAGACAAGGATATCATGAGGGACCATGACAAATGCTTTGCACGGGTCCAGGTAGTATCAGCTGCTCATCCCTTATCCAACAATGCTGTAACCACATTGCAGAAATCCACCACATTTGCCAGGCACAGTCTTGTATAATGAAGCTACGTTGCCCGTCACCAGTAACTGCTTTGTTTCCCATGTGCTTTAGCATAGCTTTCAGGAGGATCTGCTTCATGATCTTGCCAGGCTCAAAGGTGAGACTGAGTAGCCTGTAATTTACTAAGTCTTCCTTTTTTCCCCTTTTTAAAAACTGGGGTTAAAAAAGAAAGGATAGAGAGTATATAACATAAATCTGTTTCCATATTGTCTCTCCTTCACATGAAAAGAAACACTGTACTGAAAATTTAAAGAATTAACCACTTTTGAAAACTCTTTTTATCGTTACCCCAGTAGCTGACATTACATGACACAATTAATTAATGAAGGTCACTGGAAATGAATAATGATCACAGACTGATGGATGAGCTCTATTTTGGTTAGGCAAACTGGTCAGAATCTGAACCCAAATGAATATGGAAGGTACCATGAATGCACAAAACAAAAAAACTTTAACCACATTCATGTTCCTTTGTGTTTTATTTTGCCAGGTGTTGATGTGATTTATACAGGCAGAAAATGAAAATCATGTGTCTGTTCAAAACAAAGTCTTGACTGAGCCTTCTGACTCAGTCAAGAGTCAGAAGGCTGGTCTAGTGGGAGGTGTCCCTGACCATGGCAGGAGGGTTGGAACCAGGTGATTTTTCATGTTCCTTCCAACCCAAACCATTCTGTGATTCTGTGATTCTGTGATTTTATACATTAGGTGTTTATGGAGATATAACAAAGAGACACAGCCTTCACAGGAGTAGTGCAGTACAACAGCATTACCAGCTAGCCAACAAGCAAGCACAGCAGAACACATTTCACTGAATCATAGGAAAATCTACAGAAATTCAAGCTGATTACATATAGGCTTGCCATTTATATCTCCATATATCATTAAGAGAGGGACAATATATTGACATGAAAGTGATGAGGATCCTACTGAAATATGGTGATCTCTGGAAACATCTAAAATTAACATGAAGAGCAGCATAATGCAAAACGATTCTCCATTAACACCTATGCACAGTAAGCTTGAAGGACGGCATTAACTTGCAAAACATCTAAGTCCTGCTTTGAATATCCACTAGTACAATGAAGCCATAAACACTCCAAGAATAGAAACATACTTTTGGAAGTATATTTAACTTCATGCATGCTTTTCTGCAGAAGTATAAAACTCACATATAACACCTACAATAGCTATGCCTGCTAAACCTTATCTGTGAGAGATCCACTGGGAAAAGTGTGTAACTGTAACAGAAAAATAAATTAGAGCAATCACAATTAAAAAAAAAATAAAAATAAAAAATAATAAATATATTTTTATTCACATTGTGGTTTTTTGTTTGTTTGTTTGTTTAAAAAATAAAACAAAACATTACTTTGTAGTGAATTACCAGCTGTTTCAAAATAAATAGGCTGTTTTCAAGGAAACTTTGTTACTGAAAACAACAAATATATGGGTTGTGAAAAATCAAGACTGATTCATTAATTTTAATTTCAAGAAAATATTTTCATGCCTCCATGAAAGAAGCATGGCATGTCAGCCTAAAGGTGAAATTCAATTATTTTGAATGTTTTTAATTTGGTGTTCTTCACTCTCTTTAATCTCCATAACAGTGTCAAGGAAAGAGAGGGAGTGCTACATCCACGTGAGCTAAATTCCACTGGTCTTTGTACCGTAAACCAAATCAACTCACACACCAGGGCTTAATCCAGTCAAGTAGCTCACCTTATAATAAATTTAATGATTAGCTGGTGGATTAGATTCCTGTATGGCATTGTATCAAGAGCTTTCACTAAAATCCAGGTAAAGTATGCCCATAGCTTTCCGTCTGTCAAGCCTTTCAGATACTTACTCAAACATTTCTTTCAGGTATGTTAAGCATGACCACATTGTGTGAGCTCAAGCTGATTTATGTTTAATTAAGTCAAATACATCATGGAGAGCCCTCTGTGTTGATTTTCTCTTTCTCTCTTTTTTTTTTTTTTTTTCTTCTGATGATCATTTTCATAAAAGTTACTTAAGATTTCAAAGAATTAAAACATAAAGCAAAATAACACAAAACATCTCAGGAAAGGGTGGTTTCTATTATGACTCTGAAAGATCACAGCTCATCAACTTTAGCAAATCTTATGACATTTATTCTCTGGTATTGTAGGGTAACACCATGCATGTATTATCAATCCTTTCTAATCACACACTCCATTGAAAGGTGCATTTACAATGCTGCCTGCACAGGCAGAATGAAGTATGTAGTTAAATGCCCCATCTGGACTCTCAATTGAATTAAATTAACAGTGGAGATACTATGAACAGTTACAGCAGCTGAGAAATTGGACCTTTATTTTATCCATTGACAAAGTGGTTGAAAAAAATTTATGAGACACATGAAGAAACTGTACATTTCTTTCTTTTTTTTTTTTTTTGCCACTTTAATAGTTTTTATAGCTCTAGTTCATCTGTTGAAAAGATAAGCAATAGAAAATCATTTAATCTTGTAAACTTCTAAATCTGAAACATTTGTTTTCCCAGTGTTTTCTTGTCCTGAAATTCACGCATCATTGAAGATGTGAGCAAGGGTCGTCTAAAGATCTAATAACAAACTTTAACAGCTTGTGGTTGTTTTGCAGAGATCCTGCCTCTGAGTCTACTATCACATATCCATGCATTACTCATGGCTATGGCAAGAATTAGATCTTTTTTATTAGCCAGATGCTGTTTTTCTCTCTCATACATCCATAGTTCATGGAATGAGTGAGGAGAGAAAGGTTGGGCCATAATTCTTACCCTTCTTTACAGTATAAAAGATCAAATCATTTCAACGTCCATAGAACTGCTTGATTCATATCCTTTATTCAGTATGACCTAGTTTATATCTGCAATCTCTCATTGTTAGGAGATCATGCCTTTTACAACCCTTTCCAATTTCTTTTGCCATCTCATCTTGTTCCCTTTTCTGAACAAGTTATCTCTGTCTAACTAATTCCTTTATTATATTCAATTTCAGGCAATAATGATTATCCCCTTATGCTAGTTCTATTGTCCTGGAAATACTCCAGTTTTGGTAATTGCATTCTGTTGACATAAAATCCCTTCTGCAGCTTCAGTTGGATTCTGTGTTCTCCTTTACTTCCTGTCCTAAAGTGCCATGTCTTGTTGCTGTGCAGTTCTAAACAGCTGCTCTGTTCCACTCCACTGTTTTCTGCATTTAAGTGATTTGTGCGGACACGCTTGTATGCACGTACACAGGCACACTGATTTGGGAAAAAAAAAAAAAATCAAGAATGCTTTAGCAGCAATTGTAATGCAGGTTGTTGTATAAATAGAAGATTATAGTTATATAATCTATATAACTAGATTATATAGATATATAATCTATATAGATATATATATAATCTATATATATATATAATCTATATATAATATATAATATATATATATAGATTATATATAATCTATATAATCTATATAATCTATAGTTATATAATCTATATAATATAGTTATATAGTTATATAATGTTTATAGTAAACATTTCCCTGTTTCTGTCCCTATGAAACTTTCCCTCAAATGTTTAGAATGTCTATCTGCATTCTCTGAACATATTATCTTAGCAAAAGTTATTTTCTTTGTCTTGACTCTCAAATCCAAATATAGATAGCTTAGTCTTTTTCCTTACCTGGCATCCTATTTCTTATATTTTTTTGCCTCCAGCTTCTATTTCTTTCTCACTTAATGTTATTTATTTTTGCATGTAAAAGCCAGCCTTTGATTTCGCTGCTTGATAGGTCTTGTTTGTATGTTTGTTGGTTTTGTTGTTTAATTCCCTTCTTACGTTGTGCCTTTGCAAGTCCTCTCAATTGACTTCATCGCACAGACTTCCCTGTCTCTTACTACTTTTATAGAACTTTAACTTGGCCTTTGAGTCCCTTGCTCTGAATGTGCTACAATATATTGGCTTCAGCATTACTTGTTGTCTCATAATAACCCTTGTTGTCTCATACAAACCACTTCTACCTGGACCGAACTTAACATGCTCTTATGCATTTCAAGAAGACATCTAACATCTGATAGTTGTGATGATTCCTTTTGGTTTTACACTTAGTTTTCAAATTTGCCATACTTTAGATTTGATTCACTATATTAGTTTGCACAGAATCCTAGAATCATAGAATATCCTGAGTTGGAAGGGACCCATAAAGTTCATCAAGTCCAACTCCTGGCACCGCACAGGTCTGCGCAAAAGTTTAGACCAAGTGACTAAGTGCACAATCCAATAGCTTCTTAAATTCAGACAGGCTTGGTGCAGTGACTACACCCCTGGGGAGCCTGTTCCAGTGTGCAACCACACTCTCAGTGAAGAACCTCTTCCTGATGTCCAACCTAAACTTCCCCTGCCTCAGCTTAACACCATTCCCACAGGTTCTGTCACTGGTGTTTACAGAGAATATGTCAGCACCTGCCTCTCCACTCCCCCTCGCAAGCTGTAGACTGCAATGAGGTGGATTCACCTCACCTCAGCCTCCTTTTCACCAGGCTGAACAGGCCCAGTGCCCTTAGCCGCTACTCATGATGAGCCGCATGCTCATTTCATGTCTGAGGTTGCATTCTCCTATAACTAAAATAGAAAAGGAAATATTGTCTTATAATTTGTCTTATACATAGTCTTACAATTTGCTGTCTACATGCACTGGTCCACCTGATGTGGTCTGCATATCTGCCTTCCTCAACCTTTTTAGATAAAAGTTTTTTGGAATAATTCTATTAGCGAAATGTGTTGAACAACCCTTTTATTTAGCATGTGTTTTACACTAACCTATTTTCTCCCTAGATTCAGACACAATTATTCCAGCATTAAGCTTATGAAGTTAAAAAGGCTCAGTTTTTTTTGTCATGTTCATGTGATTCGTGTAAGGCTTGATTTCTAGAGGTTATAAGCACTGACAGTTATACTGATTTGAAAAACAGAGGTTTAGGGAATTAGTGCATACTTTTGGAACATCTGGATGTAAATTCACATGTGTTATCCTGATGATTAAATGTGAGACTAAAACTTCAAATTAGAAAAACAAGAAGCATATAAGAAAGAAGGTAAAATTAGAACTTGTCAATCTATTTCAGAAGCATTTTTATAATTTTAGAAAAACTCCAATTAATGAATAACTTGCAAATAGGTGCTTGTTTTGCCAACTGTAATACATATTTATATTTGTTACATAGTTTGGATGAATAATTTCTAGTTTATTAGGTGAATCAAGTGAATGCTGATATGACTAATTGTTATATGTGATATTTTCCTGGTTGTCTAAGGCTTATGATATTTTTTATACTCCCTCAATGAAGAAAACAGTAAAACAGTGAAAAACAAATAATGAGCATTTTTATCTAGGCACATGTTGTTTTTTTTGTTTGTTTGTTTTGTTTTGTTTTGTTTTTCTCATTCAGATGATTAACAATTGTTCCCAAAACATTTGCCTAAGGCATCTGCCTAACTTGAAGGAGATACTTTCTGCCTTTTTTTTCTTTTTTCTATTAGATTGGACATATGTGTTTATTCAATACAATAGTAGATACAGAAGCTCACAAACCACACATGCTGAAAGGGGAAAAAAGTCCTGAGCTGTTAAATATTAAGTTAATATTTGTTTATAAGTTAATATATGAGCTGTTAAATATTAAGTAGTTAGTAAATGTAGCTAATCTTATAATGACTAAGCACAATTTGGGACTGCATAATGAAAAATCCTTCTCAGTGAATTACAAAAGGTTTTTTTTGTTGTTGTTTTGTTTTTGTTTTTGTTTTGTTTTGTTTTGTTTTGTTTTTTAAAAAAAAAAGCCAATGGAATATTAGGTTGCACTAAGAAATGTGTAAAGAAAGAAAAATGACAAAATATTATGATGCTATTATATAAAGTGGCACTATGCCTTCACTCTTAAAACTGTTACATCTGGTTGCCTTCAATACGAAGTAGCAGAAATAGAAAAGTTGCAGAGAATTGCAATGAGAATGGTTAGAGCGAAAATGAGACATTTCATAGTTAGCCTAATAGACAGTAGCATCAGGACTACATTCAAGCCCCAAAATATCTGCATTTTAGAAAAGTGATGTTGTTCCTGTGTAAAGTGCATAGACTGGAAGATTATAATAGGAGTTGGATTGGATGATCCTTGTGGTTTCCTTCCAACTCAAGATGTTAGTCTATTCAATTCCATTCTGTTGTACGCTAGAAGTAGACTAGATGCAGGTCAGATATAGGCCAAATGTAGGTTCCTGTGCATGTTATTTATAAAATATTGTATTCCCATACTTAGTTGCTCCACAGTTTTTTCAGAGGAATCAGGCTCAGAACCAATTGTTCTTTTGTGATATGGATATTTCTTCAAATATTATTTGTTTAGTTAGAAGGAAGTGGCGATTATTTGAATCATTTCTTAATTTAACTGAAGCAACTCGCCCATATATAATACAGGCTAGAGCAGAAATCAGGTGAGTTTTCCTTCACAGTTCAGTAAATTAATCTTGGACCTGACCTCTATTACTGATATTCCAACCTGGCACTCTGCTGAGTAGAGCTGTAATCATGCATATTTTGCCCACATGGCACAATGGTTTTCCAATGGGCTGGGAACAAGCCCATTAGGAGCTAGATAACAGCCACTTGTCAATGAAATCCACCTGCTTTACCAGTCAGACCCTGCACTTCTAAGTAAACAAAGAGCAACATAGTGATATTATCACACAGCAGATATCCCCAGTTGCAGCATTGATCTTCTTAGTGTTCTGCACTTAGCTAAAGTACGTACAGCTACATATTTTTTGCTAATTACTTTTCTCAGAAATAGACAATTTTCAAGGATGCACTTTTAGCTCATTAGAGATCTAATCAGCATTTGTAAGAATTCAAATGTTTTACTTAGTCAGCAGTTTTTTTAGTTACTATAATAATTATTTTAATCTCTCAAAAACAAGAAGCTGCATACAGTTTTTTGGGGGGAAGAGTGTGGTAATATTATGTTGTATCAAGGGATCTATTCTCTGTTTCAAATCTTGTTTAGCGATGTAGACATAGTTATGAAATACATCTTTAGTAAACTGTAGTTACGAATACAGTGAAATGTTAGATAAACTTTTAATTCAATTTGTTTTAAAAGAACAGGTGAAAAAAAAAAGTATTAAATTGAATTTTAATTGAATTTCTTCAATGAAAGAAAAAAGAGTAATTAATTCTTTTTTCTTCAGTGCACAGTTTCTTATATTATAGAGTGATATCAAAAATAAAGAATTGATGTAAAAACTTGGGGAAGTTTAGATAAAAAATAAATTATTATCTTCTTTCATTTCTTCAATTTTTATTCCATGCACACACATGCTTTCTATACCTAAACCAGATACCAATAATGCTCTGAGTTTTGGAATGAGAGCACTCAGCAGCTTCCATTTCTGACATGCAGAAACAACCTGCCTTTTATTTTTGAAGCAAAGTAGAAAATGACAACAAATTATACTGTTTTGTCTGACTCTCTGCTTGACACTCACACAATAGAGGTTTTCATAGGAACTGCAGAATTATGAACACACTGAGATTTCTTTATTGCTAAAAAGATGGTCAACAAGAATTTGTTCAGCCAAAAATCAGCAATATTGAAATAAATCACGTATATCGTTATGCAAGAGTCAGAACGACATTCTTAGTCTAAACAGTAAAAAAAATGCAAACATCTTATTTAAGGAAATAAATGTCAGTTTGCACAGATATACACAGAGCTTATTGATATAATGGTGTCAACAAAATATGTATTCAAAGTATCTTTTGATTCTGGTTTAACAAGTTGTAAAAGTGTATTCTTGTACATTTTTTATCATAATACTGTTGTTTGAACTGGTAGTGATAGAAATATGTTATGAGCAAAAGAGGGATCTATTTATCAGTACATAACCATTTCATGCTATTTTTTACTTTAGTGTCTAAATGAAAATATTTTTTTGAGACCAAGTCTCAAATGTAGAATTCTGCAAGAAGACATGGGACAAATAGAGGGAGTTCCAACAATTACAGTAGGATAAAATGCTGACAATATAGCCCTAAATGTACTGACTTCATTGTGTTAAGTTTTGAGTGTTATGATACAAGGTAGTGTCATTGTCTGCATTCCCACAGCACTGATACAGCAGGACATTTTTTGTTTCCTGACTAGAAAGTATTAGTACAATAAGACTTTCTGTAAAATAAGCCATAAGTTTTAAGTCATGCAAAGCAGTATTTTTTTCCTACATTAGCCAATGACAGCAGTTATTTTAAGATTATACAGAGTATTTTAAACTGCATTTTCCATTACTTGTGACCTACAGAAACATTCTCTAAGGACAGAGTTTGGGGCTTATTTGTTTTCTTTATGAAAAAAAAAAAAAAAAGACAAAAACAAACAAACAAACAACAACAACAAAAAAAAAACATTTAGCTAAATTGGCATGTCAGCTCTCCAAATACAAACATAAATATTTTTTCTCTTTTTAGGCAAGTTTTAATATACTGTGGTTCATGTAAATAAAGAATGGCATAAATTTACAATTTTAAGTGCTCATTCACAATTGCCTGCTTGCACTGATTGAAAGAAAGGACAAGTGAACAAGTAATAAGTCTTTTAAAACTGCTTCATGTATGCATTGAAGCAGTAGAAACCAATGCTGCACATTGTTATGTGATTTGGTTGCTAACATTTGTAGACAAAGTGTTCTCTGTAGAAACAATCCAAAGTCAGATACTTGACTTGACATCCTGTTGAGTGATTTCAAGAGGACTTTGCAAAATAACAACATAATCTAAAATATCAGAAATGATTATGAGGCTACCACTGAGGCAGAAATAAAACATCTCTGTGATTAGTTCTTTTAAACATTTAAATAACTTAAATACAATATTTGTATAGTTAATTCAGGGTCTAGCAGTTACATTAGGCATACCAATTGTACTGGTAGTACGTCAGAATTATCACAAATATTTTATTTTTTGGCAAGTGTGTTGTTACTTTCTGGTTTAATTTGTCAATTTGAGGACTAGATAAGCCACTGTGTATTCAAAAAATAATAAAAAAAAAAAAAAAAGAGAGAGAGAGAGAGAGATGCAACGTTGGTTAGAGTTCAGACCTCTAAATTCTAGTTATCTCTTCCACAGAATATCACTGCATATGATGGAGACCCTTTGGTAATGGCAGATCCTGGACTTTCTGTGACACTGTCTTCCATATTAGCAGAAAGTGTATATATTCTGTCTCTTAATTCATTGTTATGTTGCTGCTTAATGAATTGCAAAAGTCCATTTTAGACGCCATTGTTCTCTCTTCCTCAGGAACTGCACCTTACTAATGGCAAGGCTTATGTGCCCTAGGAAACGTTAGCATTGTAGTGGGATAAAAGGATGGATGACCTGAAATACTAGAATAGTCAGGGAAGTGCAAATGAAATTAAATTCTGCTTCTTTCTATCCTTTAACGAAACTGAAAATAAATTAGATGAGGTTGTTAATACTGTTAAAACAGGGTTTCTTTTCCTAATTAAAGTATCTAAGAAAGTATCTAGGATACAGCCAGGAGATTTTAGGCAGTTTCTTTACATATGATACACCATTAGACCAGAGGAAGTATAATTGACCTGAAGCTTTGTTGTTTCTTATCCTTTCCTACATTTAGGCTATTAACATATCAAGGGAGAACTGACTAGGGAAGTCTAGTGGTAAAGCTCATACTGAGTGGGCTTTTCCTTGGCTACCAGAACATCTGGTAGTTTTCAGGTGTTTGTTTTCTCATTTGGGGACTTATTTGATAAAACTGTATTGAGAGTGGGCTGCCTAGTATGTTGTCTAATGAGCTATGTTTTGGTATACATGTACAATCATAGACAGAAATAATGAATGCAAATAATTGCAATTGCAAAAAAATGCAATTATTTGCATTTCTTTTTGCATCAGCCACAGTTGGATTTTGCATGTAAATAAAGCTGTGGCATCTTTCCCCTAGTGCAGCTTCTTCTTCACCCAGAAAAATCTTTATCGTAACACATCTTCAGGTGTTGACAGCACACTTTTCTACTTCTTTTGTAAAAACATGTTACTTTATTAACAGCAGACCTCAAACAAATGGGAAATTAGCCCAGAACTAGGAGATGTACAAAAAAGGCTCCTGCTGAACCTCATACCCAACCACTGTTTTGAGTGGCATTATCACAGAATCACAGTATTGTAGGGGTTGGAAGGGACCTTAAGAGATCATCGGGTCCAACCCTCCTGCCAAAACAGGTTCCCTACAGCAGGTTGCCTGACTAGATATCCAGACAGACCTTGAATATCTCCAGAGAAGGAGACTCCACAACCTCTCTGGGCAGCCTGTTCCAGTGCTCCGTCACCCTTACCATGAAGAACTTCTTGGCATATTGGTGCGGAACTTCCTGTGATCCATTTTTTGTCCATTGCCCTTTGTCCTGTCCCCACAAACCACTGAAAAGATGTCGGCCAAATCCCTCTGTCTCCCAAACTTAATGTATTTGTAAATGCTAATAAGATCCCCTCTCAGTCTTCCTTTCTCAAGGTTGAGAAAACCCAGGTCTCTCAGCTTTTCCTCATAGGGAAGATGCTTCAGTGCCCGTATCATCTTTGTGGCTGGACTCTATCCAAGAGATCCCTGTCATTTTTGTGCCAAGGATTAGCCAAATTATATGGCTCTAACTCATACAGGTAAGGGTGGAAAGCAAATACAGTGCATTGTTTAGGGCAAAAATGTCTGAAAGGCAGCATTTCCATAGTTTTTCTCAATGTTCTCTTAATGGGCTGGGTTTTCAAGCAAATCATAGAATCACTGAGGTTAGAAAAGACCTCCAAGATCTTCTAGTCCAACCATCACTTAACTAACAATGTCACCCACTAAACAATGTCCCTAAGTACCACATGAAACCTTCCCTTAAACACCCCCAGGGATGGTGAATCCATCACTTCCCTGGGCAACCTGTTCCAATGCACAACTACTCTTTCTGAGAAGAAATGTCTCCTCATTTCCAACCTAAACCACCCCTGGTGCACCTTGAGGCCATTCCCTCTAGTTGTACTGCTAGCTTTCTGTGAGAAGAGGCTGACCCACCAGCTCCACACAACTTCTTTTCAGGTAGTTGTAGAGAACAATAAGGTCTCCCCCAAGCCTTCTCTTCTCCAGACTAAGCAACCCCAGTTCCCTCAGCCACTCCTCATAGGACCTGTGTTCCAGGCCCTTCACCAGCTCCATAGCCCTTCTCTGGACATGTTCCAGGGCCTCAATGTCTTTCTTGTAGCGAGGGGCCCAAAACTGAACACAGTACTTGAGGGGTGACCTCACCAGAGCTGAGTACAAGGGAAAATCACCTCCCTGGTCCTGCTGGCTACACTATTCCTGACACAAACCAGGATGCTGTTGGCATTCTTGGCCACCTGGACACACTGCCAGCTCCTGTTCAGGGAATCAACACCCAGCACCTCCAGACCCTTTCCTCTGAACAGTTTTCAAGCTACTCTCCCACAAGCCTGTAGCATTACATAGGGTTGTTGTGGCCAAAGCACAGGACCCAGCACTTAGCCATGTAGAACCTTATCCCACTGGCTTCTGCCTGCCAATCCAACCTGTCCATGTTCCTCTGCATGGCCTTCCTACCCTCCAGCAGATTGACACTTCCTCCACAACTTGGTTTCATCTGCAGACTTACTGAGGGTGCACTCAATTCACTCATCCAAATCATCAGTAAAGATATTAAAGAGGACGGGCCCCAACACCGACCCGTAGGGAACACCACTGGTGACCAGTCAAGAGCTGGATTTCACTCCCTTCACCGCTACTCTCTGGGCGTGGCCGTCCTGTCTGTTTTCAACTCAGCAAAGAGTGTAACAGTCCCTTTGAGGTTAAAATAGTTCATCATTTTATCAAGATTATCGAGGTTATGACTGAGGACTTAATAGTCTGGTAGTGCTTTTTGTCACAATTTAATGGTATATTGATCTTCCAAGTGAACAATCATGACCTTCAACTGCTTACAGATGCTTTCAAGGGGAAAAGGCTTAAGGAGGTTATTTCCAAGGAACCAGGCACAGTGAGCCATGACCCACCTAGATGGGTGCAGTGCAGCCATCCTAAACAGCACAGCAATTTGGGAAATGTTTCCCTGTGTAGTGACACCTGAAAGAGATCACAAAAGACTCATGACTCATTATTATCATAAGCAATCAATAAAGTAATCACAAGTATCATTAGCAGACAGTACATTCAAATCTTAGGCTGTTTAACATCTATGTTTAGAGGTGTCTTTGCTCAGAGTGCAGTGAGTGTCAAGGCAGCATTACTAAGTAATCAGGCAAACCTATGGAGTCATATTTCAGTGACATCACATAAAGACAGTGATTTGAAGGGAAGTGATTGTGCTTTAGAAATGCACCAAACTCTTTTAGGGACTGTGCTATCAATGCACTCTCTCATTCTTTGATTGGTAGATTTTTTGTTTCTGATTTTTTTTCAGCTATTCTTAACATGAATTGAAAATAATGGTAGCCAGAAGGATGAGATAAACATTAAAAGGTTCTGAAACTTCATGAATCCCCTCATGGAAAAATATAGTATTTCCGTTGACCTGTTCATACAGACTTTATGGGTGTGGATCTTGATTTAATGGTGAAGACATATATATATCTTTTATATATATATATATATATGTATATATATGAAAGCATGTCAACCAGATCACCTAACAACTATAATTAATCTTTATACATTTTCAGTGAAGAAAATTGTATATTCAGAAATGGAATGTTACTCCAGTTTCGTATTTGTTAGTGCAAAACCCATATTTTCTGTTGTCTCATAATCTGAAAATGTCTAAGTGAAAGCAGAACACTCCACATATTCGCCTCTTAGTGTAGTTTTTTAAATTCCTCTTATGTCATTCTTTGCATTGCCTAACATTGCAGCATCAAGCATGCTGAGTGACAGGCCTACTGGAAAGGCACTCTCTTGGCTCTTTGACAAAGCCACATGCTAGTAGACATTTTGAGTCTGTCAAAAATAAATAAATAAATAAATAAATATATGTATAAAGAATATTTAATTATTGATATACACTACAATCCCATATCTTAGTTCTAATACAGCTGATGTGATTTTTACCTTCAGCTTTGCCTTAAGTGAAAATTAGCTCAAATGAGCAATGAACAATAACGACCTTTAAAATCCCACTATATAGTTTATTGACTAAAAATGCACAGAAAAACAGGCAGCACAGTAAACCATATTGAATGTGCTTTACCTAAGGGAGGGGTGGGGGTGAGGAGTATCAATTTGTCTCAAATCCAGTAAATAGCCAATAAAAATTCACCTTGCCTCTATATTGTCCTAGGAGAGGCAATCTCATTTACATTTATTGGAAGAAATGATGTAGTGTCCTGCAGATAATTAACACAATAAAATGCTGCTAATTTCACAGTGTCATTATAAAATTTGCCAGTTTAAATTAGAAAGTGATTAACCCTCTGAGTGAGGCAATGACATTTCCATTCCCAGTCTGTGAATTAAATTTGCAAGATTTTTTTTCACTTTGAAAGTTCATCTGTCTCTCTACTGATGTTGTCCTTTACTTTTCCATCCTCCCATTCTGTCCAGTGAGGAAATCTGTTGGCTAAACCAGCTGAATTCATGACTATTTCACATCACTAAGAAAGATCATAGCATAGGCATGGACATGTTAGTTACTAGAGGATAAATTATGTCTTAAAAGAAAATAGAACTAATAATCCCTGATAAGCAGAGGTTCACTGAGTAATGAACTTCTTGTTGGTGCATGTAAAAGAGGAAGACTTTTTTATTAATGAGGTGTCTCTAGAAAGAGCTTCATTTCATATAATGACAGAAAATCCTTAACCTTTTGCCTGGACACTACTTTATCCATTTACTGTATCTATCACTTCCCCAACCTGTTTTAATTAATACCTTAAAAAAGAAATAAACTCATTTAAAGAATAGATTTATTGCACAGTAATTTAAATATTCTAACTCAAGTGAAATCCTCTTAAGAAATTGTTTAATGTGGAAAAAAATGAATAAAAGTTCAAGTCATGATAGAATTGTCCAATACATTAAAACAACTATTAATTGAATAAATTCCATGCATGAATTTACAATACTGCTAAAAATATGGTTGGTTAACTCAATCCCCTAAAAAAATTCAAGCCCACAAAAGAAATCAGCAATGTATATTTCTAAAATGGAAGACACATTTCCAAGGTGTTTAAGTTTAACTGGTACATCCTGCTAATTAATAATGAGTTCTAGGCTCAAGCACCCCTAAACACCTGGGGGACAATGCAGTCATTGGTCCCAACCAACATGGGTTCATGAGACGTAGGTCCTGCCTAACAAATTTGATTTTCTTTTATGATAAAATCACCCATCTAGTCGATCAAGAGAAACCAGTGATGTGATCTTTTTGAACTTCAGCAAAGCTTTTGACGTGGTTTCCCATAGGATCCTACTGGACAAAAAGTCCAGCACACAACTTAACAAAAACATCATATGATGGGTGAGCAATTGGCTGACGGGCAGGGCTCAAATTGTTGTGGTTAATGGGGCAACATCTGGCTGGCGGATGGTCACTAGTGGGGTTCCTCAAGGCTCCATTTTAGGGCCAATCCTCTTCAATGTTTTTGTAAATGATTTGGATATACATGTAGAACTAGAAGGTGTTTTGAAAAAATTTGCTGATGATACCAAACTTGGAGGAGTTGTGAACGGCTGAGGGTGGAAAGGCCTTGCAGAGATATCTGGACAGATTGGAGAGATGGGCGATCACCAACTGCATGAAGTTTAACAAAAGCAAGTGCCTGGTCCTGCATCTGGGATGGGGCAACCCTGGCTATATGTACAGACTGGGCAACGAGACTCTGGAGAGCAGCCCCACAGAGAGGAATCTGTGGGTTGTGTTTGACAGCAAGTTGAATATGAGCCAGCTGTGTGCCCTGGCAGCCAGGAGGGCCAACCGTATCCTGGGCTGCATCAAGCACAGCATTGCCATTCGGTCGAGGGAAGTGATTGTCCCGCTCTACTCTGCGCTGGTGTGACCTCACCTCGAGTACAGTGTGCAGTTCTGGGCACCACAGTACAAAAAGGACGTCAAGCTGTTGGAGAGTGTCCAGAGAAGGGCTTGGCCTGTTCAGCAAGGAGAAGAGGAGGCCGAGGGGAGACCTCATCACAGTCTACAACTTCCTTGCGAGGGGGAGTGGAGAGGCAGGTGCTGACGTATTCTTTGTAATCACCAGTGACAGGATCCACAGGAATGATGTTAAACTGAGGCAGGGGAAGTTTAGGCTGGACATCAGGAAGAGGTTCTTCACTGAGGAGGTGGTCACACACTGGAACAGGCTCCCCAGTGAAGTAGTAACTGCACCAAGACTGAATTCAAGAAGTGACTGGATTGTGCACTTATTCACATGGTCTAAAATTTTGGGTAGACCTCTGTGGTTGGACTTGATGAACCTTACGGGTCTTCCGACTCGGGATATTCTATAATATTTTTTGAGCCTGTTGCTGCCATCAGCAGGAGGCAGAGAAACTGCGTGCGTGAGTTGCGAGCAGGTGGATGACCTGGTCCGCATGGTGGCAGAGCTCAAGGAGGAGGTGGAGAGGTTGAGGGATATCAGGGAGTGTGAGCGGGAGATAGATTCATGGAGCTACTCCCTGCAGGGCCTCAAGGAGAGGTATTGAGGTGAGACACCCCAAATGGGGGTGGATCCCCTGCCCTGTCGCCGTTGGGCAGAGGAAGGGGATCTGGGAGTTGAGGAGGAATGGAAACAGGTCCCTGCTCGACATCGCAGGCGATGCCCTCCCCTTCCGGCCCCACCTTCCCAGGTGCCCTTACACAACAGGTTTGAGGCCCTGGAGCTCGACAGACCGGTGGGTGAGGAAGAGGTAGCAAGTGTTCCCAGGAGGATGCCTAGGGCGAGGAGGTCGACTCCACACCTCAGGACTGCCTCCATCAAGAAAGACAGAAGGGTTATTGTTGTGGGAGACTCTCTTCTTAGGGGAACAGAGGGCCCTATTTGTCGGCCTGACCCTACCCGTAGGGAAGTCTGCTGCCTCCCTGGGGCCAGGGTCAGGGACGTTGCCAGGAAGCTTCCCAACCTGGTACGCCCCTCTGACTATTACCCCCTTTTGATAGTCCAGGCGGGCAGTGATAACATCAAAGAGAGAAGCCTGAAGGCTATCAAACGAGACTTTAGGCAGCTGTGACAGTTAGTGGATGGAGCGGGAGTGCAGGTGGTATTTTCATCCATCCCTACGGTGGCAGGGAGGGGTGCAGAGAGGACACGGAAAGCCCACCTGTTAAACACGTGGCTCAGGGGCTGGTGCCAATGCAGAAATCTTGGGTTTTTCGACCATGGGGCACTTTACTCAGCACCTGGCCTGATGGCCGCAGACGAGTCCCTATCTTCTAGGGGAAAAAGGATCCTGGGCCAGGAGCTGGCAGGGCTCATTGAGAGGGCTTTAAACTAGGTAAGAAGTGGGATGGGGCTGAAGCAAGGATTGTTGGGGCTGTGCCAGGGGGAACAATAGCAAGGCCGGGGGATAAGGTAATGGCCCAGCTGAAGTGCATCTACACCAATGCACGCAGCATGGGTAACAAACAGGAGGAGCTGGAAGCCATCGTGCAGCAGGCAGGCTACGACTTGGTTGCCATCACGGAGACATGGTGGGACCAGTCTCATGACTGGAGTGCTGCAATGCCTGGCTACAAGCTCTTCAGAAGGGACAGGCAGCACACAAGGGGTGGTGGTGTGGCTCTCTATATTAGAGAGTCTTTTGATATTGTAGAACTCGAGGCTGGGAATGACAAGGTCGAGTCCCTTTAGGTTAGGATCGGCAGGGACAACAAGGCTAGTGTCCTGGTCGGGGTCTTCTATAGACCACTGAACCAGGATGAGGAGACGGATGAGGAATTCTACAGGCAACTGACAGAAGTTGTGAAATCTTCAGCGCTTGTACTCGTGGGGGACTTCAACTTCCCTGACATATCCTGGAAGCACAACACAGCCCAGAGAAAGCAGTCTAGGAGGTTTCTGGAGAGCGTGGAAGATCGCTTCCTGACACAGCTGGTTAGTGAGCCTACCAAGGGTGGCGCCCCGATAGACCTTCTCTTCACAAACAGAGAAGGACTGGTGGAGGATGTGATTGTCGGGAGCTGTCTTGGGCAGAGTGACCATGAAATGGTGGAGTTCACTATTCTTGGTGAGGCCAGGAAGAGGACCAGTAAAACCACTGTATTGGACTTCCGGAGGGCTGACTTTGAGCTGCTCAGGACAGTAGTTGGTAGAGTCCCTTGGGAGGCGGTTCTGAAGGGCAGAGGGGTCCAGGAAGGCTGGACGCTCTTCAAGAGGGAAATCTTAATGGCGCAGGAATGGTCTGTCCCCACGTGCCCAAAGATAAGCTGGCAGGGAAGAAAACCAGACTGGCTCAACAGAGAATTGTGGCTTGAGCTTAGGAGAAAAAAGAGGGTTTATAATCTTTGGAAAAGTGGGCAGGCCACTAGGGAGGACTATAAGGATGTTGTGAGGCTGTGCAGGGACAAAATTAGGAAGGCTCATCTGGAGCTCAATCTGGCTACTGCCGTTAAAGATAACAACAAATGTTTTTATAAATACATCAACACAAAAAGGAGGACTAAGGAGAATCTCCATCCTTTACTGGATGCGGGGGGAAACTTAGCTACAAGAGATGAGGAAAAGGCGGAGGTGCTTAATGCCTCCTTCGCCTCAGTCTTTAGCGGCAATACCGGTTGTTCTCTGGATACCCAGTACCCTGAGCTGGTGGAAGGGGATGGGGAGCAGGATGTGGCCCTCTCTATCCACGAAGAACTGGTTGGTGACCTGGTATGGCACTTGGATGTGCACAAGTCAATGGGGCCGGATGGGATCCACCCAAGGGTACTGAGAGAACTGGCAGAGGAGCTGGCCAAACCACTATCCATCATTTATCAGAAGTCCTGGCTATCGGGGGAGGTCCCAGTTGACTGGCAGCTAGCAAACATGACGCCAATCTACAAGAAGGGCTGGAGGGCAGACCCGGGAAACTACAGGCCTGTCAGTTTGACCTCAGTACCAGGGAAGCTCATGGAGCAGATCCTCTTGAGAGTCATCACGCAGCACTTGCAGGGCAAGCAGGCGATCAGGCCTAGTCAGCATGGGTTTATGAAAGGCAGATCCTGCTTGACGAACCTGATCTCCTATGACAAAGTGACACACTGGGTGGATGAGGGAAAGGCTGTGGATGTGGTCTACCTTGACTTCAGCAAGGCTTTTGACACCATCTCCCACAGCATTCTCCTCAAGAAACTGGCTGCTCTTGGCTTGGACTGGAGCACGCTTCATTGGGTTAGAAACTGGCTGGATAGTCGGGCCCAAAGAGTCGTGGTAAATGGAGTCAAGTTCAGCTGGAGGCCAGTCACTAGTGGCGTTCCCCAGGGCTCAGTGCTGGGGCCGGTCCTCTTTAATATCTTCATTGATGATCTGGATGAGGGCATTGAGTGCATCCTCAGTAAGTTTGCAGGTGACAGCAAGCTATGCACGTGTGTCGATCTGCTCGAGGGTAGGAAGGCTCTGCAGGAGGATCTGGATAGGCTGCACCAATGGGCTGAGGTCAACTGCATGAAGTTTAACAATGCCAAGTGCCAGGTCCTCCACCTGGGGTGCAATAACCCCAAGCAGAGCTACAGGCTGGGAGACGAGTGGTTGGAGAGCTGCCAGGCAGAGAAGGACCTGGGAGTGATGGTTGACAGTCGGCTGAATATGAGCCAGCAGTGTGCTCAGGTGGCCAAGAAGGCCAACAGCATCCTGGCTTGCATAAGAAACAGTGTTACCAGCAGGGCTAGGGAGGTGATCGTCCCCCTGTACTCAGCTCTGGTGAGGCCGCATCTTGAGTACTGTGTTCAGTTTTGGGCCCCTTGCTACAAGAAAAACATGGAGGTGCTTGAGCAAGTCCAGAGAAGGGCGATGAAGCTGGTGAGGGGCCTGGAGAACAAGTCCTATGAGGAGTGGCTGAGGGAGCTGGGCTTGTTCAGTCTGGAGAAAAGGAGGCTAAGGGGTGACCTTATTGCTCTTTACAGATACCTTAAAGGAGGCTGTAGAGAGGTGGGGTTTGGTCTATTCTCCCACGTGCCTGGTGACAGGACAAGGGGGAATGGGCTTAAGTTGCACCAGGGGAGTTTTAGGTTGGATGTTAGGCAGAACTTCTTTACCGAAAGGGTTGTTAGACATTGGAACAGGCTGCCCAGGGAAGTGGTGGAGTCACCATGCCTGGAAGTCTTTAAAAGACGTTTAGATGTAGAGCTTAGGGATATGGTTTAATGGGGACTGTTAGCGTTAGGTCAGAGGTTGGACTCGATGATCTTGAGGTCTCTTCCAACCTAGAAATTCTGTGATTCTGTGATAATTCTATGATTCTATAAATTTTAACTAGCAATACATTGTTATACAGTAGCCTGTAGATTTACCATATGCTCCGTATGTTGAAAGTTCTTATTATGTTCCATATGTTCAGAGTTCTCTCCTCAGAGAGGAGAGGCTCAGATAAATAAATCAGCATGGAGAAGCTCACGTGAGTGCAGTTATAGCCACCTACACTCGACTTCAGGAAGTGAACAAGATGGCGAAGCACAACAACTCGTCATCCTTGCTTTCTTTACAGTGAAAGGGATGCAGTATAGCACATTCAAAATACAGATGATTATTTTTGTTATCATCTAGATTTGTCTCTATAAATATTTTTTAAACAAAGTAGTGATGCATTTACTTGATATACCTATTTAAAGCTATTGTACTTATACATAGTAATCATATAAACTAGGTTTCTCAAATACATTTTACATTTTCGTACAATACACAATCTCATTTAATGTCATGAAATGAAAGTGCCACATTGATTTAAAGTACTTTAAGAAAATAGTAGCTATTTCCCTTCACCATGCGCAAACACCCAATTCAGGCCTTGTGAAGTCCTGCACTACAACAAATTCATTCATGGAAGTAACTCCAGGAACAGATCCAACAGTACAGAAGTTGTGAAAACAGAAAAGATTTCAGCTTGCACTAGGCCAGAGAAAAATTTGAATGGCAAATATAAAGGGACCAAGTGCTTCAATTTGCTTTAAATAACACCACTCCACCGATCCATTTTAAAGGAAGCATGTAGAACTGCCGTGACCATTTAAGCACAGCAGCTTCTCTACAGAAGTCTTCTGACCATCCTACATATAGGGGAAAAGCACAGAGAAGGAAGTAGGCTATTTGGTCCACTGAGATGATCTCTGTCACACTTGGCAACAATCCTCAGCTACTTTCTTTAGAGGGGTAGGAATTCTCCAACACTAATTCTTCCCCAGGACTAGATCAATTAGTTCAGCAGAAATGATCGTGTAGAGATAAATTAATAAAAAAAGCTACTTTATACTTTCTGCCATTGCTTAGACAGAAAATTAGACAGAAAACAAACAAATAAACAAATAAACAAAAGAAAAACAACACTATACTATTTGCAAAGTAAAGAAAAAAAAAAAAAAGAAAGAAAGAAAAAAGAAAAAAAGCTTAAATATCACCACATTCAAAAGAAGAAACAAAAAGCTGTCTGGGGCACAAGGGCAGTAGAAATAAACCTTCCATGCAACTGTCTTGAATGAGCATTCAAGAGCACTACAAACCTGAGAAATATAGACATTTTCTTCACAAATATTATTGCCATTGATTGTCTAAAACAAAAAGTGTGACATTCTCTTCTTCATGTACTAGTATTTTTATATTACAGAGAGCTTTTGGGTAACGCTGGGCTACATTTAATAATGCAAACAGTTTTCATTATATTTACTCATCTTTGCATATTCATAACTCCATGGAAAATTCAATTTTGAGGCCAGCAATTTTTCATAGTTTTTATCTCTGCCCAAAAGCAAGTATTTCTTAAAGCCCCCTCCAGCTATATTTTTGTTCAATGTGGTTGAAAAATAATAATTCACATTCTCATTTAAAAACTTAATCTCTTTTTTAATACAGAGCAAAAATGCACAGGTCTGATGTCTGAAGTTTGAAATCTTGATGTTTGCCTAGAGTTTGAAATACTACTTTCTCTTGTTATAAAATATATATATATAATTGAAAAACATCTGACATGAGATGAGTTGATATCACTGAGAGAAGTAGATGAGTGTTTGGGTTCAGAGTTCAATGGAGTGGAGAAGAAGCAGACAAAATACATACTGAAGTACTCTAGTTCTGAATCAGTTCAGAGAAAGAAAGCTGCAGCTATCCCAAAATTTGCTAAGGCCATAGTTTGTAAAAATAATGCAAGTCAGAGAGTAGTCAAAAACACTCTCCCTTCTTGGCTGCTCATCTCTTTCTAACTGAGTAGTGAGACAGATCGCTAGTTGAGAAATAATGATTTGTTATCACTAGGCTAGTTTTCTGCTCAACATCAGGGTAAGAGTAAATAGATGACGTGAGGAGGAAGATGGGATTTTGGAGGCAGCATCAACTAAGCTTGATCAATGCATTCATGAAATTACAACTTAATTTCAGAATACCACTTATCCATGAAATCTGAAAACTCAGTTCAATATTTTTAAATTATTTAAAGCATTCTGAACTTCATGGTTTCAACTAAGACTATCCTGCATGCAGCTGTAACTTTGACTGATGTCTTTTAATTTGTATTCTTTCACCCATGCAATGACTTTTACATATAAACTTCTCTTTCTCACCAAAAGTCTTTTTCTTCCTGATTTTTGAAAGAATATTTTAAAACTAAATATGAAAAACCTTATTTTTTTATGTTTCAAGTATCTCAAAAACAAACAAAAACAAAACAAAACAAACAAAAACACAGAGCAAGATTTTAAAATCTGGATACCTGACTTCAAAAACCCTAGTTCAGGTACCTCAGTTCTGATATTCAAATGTGCTGCTCAGCAGCACCACTCAGAGAACTCACAGGAAAAAGTGATGGTGCAGCGTTCTTTCTGTATATTTATTGGTTTTGTCATATGGAGTTTTTATGGCTAGAGTGTAATGCGTATGGAGATTTCATTATGTATACTTTCACTCTTTTATAAAAGGATCTAAAGGCTGAGAAAATGAAATTTTATTTTTTACAATGAAACTGTAAAATAGAGAAACTCTTTTTGAGAGAAATGATGTAAAACTCCAATCATTGGATGCAATATATAAAGAATTAGAATTTCAGTCTCTATTTAGTTCATGTGTCCATAAAACTTATTTATATAGTCAGACTCTCTTTTTATGTTGAAAAGTTTTGACTTCTGTCTACTGAAGCTAACTTTAACTAAAATTGTTGGAATAACACCTCAGATACTATATTATGGATTTCTATTTCTCAGAGTAGATCTACCACCAGATAATACGGAGTAGATTCTATAGTGTATAAAATCCCATGCAAGATACTGAAGTTAGACTGATTGTTGGTTATTCATTCTCAGGAAGGAGTGCACATGAGCTAAGGGATGTTCTTAGTATTCAAATTAGGGCATCTTGAAGCAAAAGTTTTCATCTGTATTTCATATGAGTTAGTGCACTCATGACACTGTGGCTGACCTTTTTTGGGTCATTGTCCAATTCACAAGCAACTCACTTACTTACCTGCCCTGTGGGCATCTTGTGAACATGCAAGCAAGCTATGTAAAAAGGTACATCACTTCCTGTCAACCTCTGCCTGCATTCTTCTGCTGTTGAGAGCAAAGCCAATGAGGCTACAGCTATAAGTATCACCTACCTTATGCATGTGGGATGTTGTATGGAGAACCACCACAGAAGCATAGACTTGGTATCTGCCCTTTTTGTCCCTTGCATTCAGGGCCTCTCTTACCCGCTCTACAAACTGTAGGTCACAACTGGACCACAGTGCAGTCTTGTCATCTCATTTCTCTGGGATGAAGGACTATGCAGTCCCTACAATCAGGACTGACAATAAAAGGATGTGAAGTATGGACTATCAGAGCCTTTCTAAGGGCCTTCATCATGAGCCTGTGTTGCACTTTCTGCACCAGGATGTCACATCCTTGAACTGTTCTTTTCAGGGTAGCTGGCAAGGATCTAACTGTGTGCTTTATCTTTCACTGGAGCTCCTGCAGGTGTGAGGGACATCTCTTGCTCTGGAGTATCAGTTTCCTGCTGGCCTTACTCAACACTGTGTCTGCTTCGATCAGAGCAAAGGTCATCCTCTGTCCTCCCACAAGTACATGTATATATCTTTGTACAGAACTTTGTATGAACATATTAGATTGGACAGAAGGAGTTTGCCAGAAGAGCCACAAAACAAGATTAGAAATGAAATTGTTTTCAGACTTCCACCTGTGTAACTATTGGCAGATAAATTAGCAGATATTATCTTAAAAACTAGAAATAAAACTCTTTTCACTACTTTTGTCAATTAAAACAGTATTTCAATTCACAAAAAGTATGTTTTTCCATTAAAGCTTCAGTTATATCTTTGTTCAGAGAATTTTGTTCGCTTGCAATTTTGTATTGTCAATGGGAGGTGAATGCACAACTGAATTTAGATAGCTATATAACCCAATAATGTAGGAATTAAGAACTATACTTCATGAGGTCATGCACACATCCCATTGAGGCAAAAAGTGCACTTATCCCCATTCTAGAAGTAAAAAACCAGTGTAGACAGATATGAGAGCTATAATAAAATGTTGGCTTTAATGTGTAAATAGAATTTAGGAAAAAAAAATAAGTATGCAAGCCTTTAAACTTATTTCTAAGGTTAAAATGTTAATATCTACAGGTATTTAGGTCATGAGCAGAAAAAAATATGAATATCCTTCTATAAACACATGGGACTGTTTTATCCTCAGTCTTCAGGACATTTTTTTTCTACCAACGCTTGTTCAGAATTCAGAACTGAGCATTCTTCCAAATTAATGTTTCCAGAAAAGAGAGATTGAGGAGATGTGTTTTTCAATAAAACACTTTCTGTTGTTGTTTGTTTGTTTTGGTTTGTTTGTTTTGGTTTGTTTGTTTGTTGGGTTTTCTTTTGTTTTTGTTTTTTGTTTTTATTCTTTTGCTTTTAAAACAGTGACTCTAGAAATATTGCTGCGGCTACTGTCCTGTTAAATAATACCCACAGGTGAAAGGTGTGATACTATTCATCTACATAGAATCATAGAATCATAGGATGGCTTGTGTTGGAAGGGAACTGAAAGATTATCTGGTTTGATCCCCCCTGTCATGGGCAGGGATGCCACCCACTAGATCAGGTTGCCCAGGGCCTCATCCAACCTAGTCTTGAACAGCTACAGGAATGGGGTATTCAAAACCTCTCTAGGTAACCTGTTCCAGTGCCTTACCACACTCTGAGTGAAAAATTTCCTCCTAATCTCTAATCTAAATCTCCCTTCTTTTAGTTTAAAACCATTTCCCTTTGTTCTATCCCAGGTGCAGCACCTTGCACTTAGACTAGGTTCACTAGATACATATAGCATGGTGATTAGACTAAGTACCTGGATATATTCAATCAGATGAGCTGATCACTCAAATACCCCCTCTTCCTGAAGGCTAAAAAATATGGCCAAAGCTGCCACTATTGTTATTGTTCTCTTCACACAGCTATAGATATTATGGCATTTGGGGAAAACAGAAAAAAATAATCTCTCATTTAGGTAAATGAGAGGAGCCATAACTCCCTAAACTGGAAACTATAATACTTACCATTTAAGGAGAAGTCTGCATAAACACTTTGAAACTAGTGCAGTTATGTCTACAGTTTATTATTGTATTGTGACCTGCATCTTTAATGACTTAATCTTGATTTGTTTCCAGACCATTAAACATCAGGTAATTTCATCAAATCTTTTAAGTGAAGAAAACCTCCTTTTAACACAGATAGCTCTTTGCAGCAGGTTTTGAAGATCTCATACATTTCCTGTTTGTTCATTCCAGTTGGTTTTACCAATCCTAATTTTGAATGTGATGACACTTGGCAAAAATCCATAAAAAGTGTTAGAGGTAACTTTTTAATACCCTATTCCTTAACACTAATGAAAGTATCATTCACCTGTGTTGTGAGCGGTACTTTAAATTAGCTGAGAAGATCTTGGCAGTGTGTGCTGAAAAGGGGGAACCCATAGCAAAAACCTTTGACTTGTTAATTATCTTTCTTCTTCATAATGGACAAGAAATTCACTACTTATATGTAAGCCAGTAAATACTGCATACTAGTTCCTTCATTAGTGATTTCTGAAGGCTTTGTTCTCTCTTTCTTTCCTCTCTTCTTACATTTACTAACAAAAATGTAAAACGTATAGTTTGACATGCCATAGCTATCATTTTGCTGTCATTGGCAATGAGCTTTTCATATTAAAATGGCGGAGATTTATAACAGTGGATCTAACGCTGGAAGAAAGTTAATCCAGTTAAGCAGCCAGAACTGGGGTGCTCAGCAATACTTACAAAATTGGAAGTTAATTTGGAAATTAATGTCAGCTTTCATAAAGATAACTAATTAATATATTGAAAAATGCTATTTTCATATCTTGGTAACTTCTATTCCCCAACCCCCATAATTCCTCATTTTGTGTCATATGTTTTTCCCCAGTCTGAGAAATTTAGGATCCAAATTAATATCAGATTTTAAGTATGTTTTCACACTTTGTCATTCCACTCAATTTCCATTAATCTAACTAAGCACCATGCTTGTGAACACAGAATGAGCCAGTGAATATATATGTACTTTGATACTACCTCATGGATCAGATGACATGATTTGACAGCCTGTGATGTCTCACCACCACCTTACTTATTTTTTCACCACCAGAAAAAAATAAGTTGTTGTGTCTTTTTCTAATTTCATACCATGCATTCCATATCTAGAATGCCTAGATTCATTTTCAAATCATTCTAGCATTAAAATTAAACTTGGCTGTAAGATCTGTTGCAAGAAAATTCACACTCATGACAGCATATTTTTTCCAGAATATTTCAAATTCTGCAGTTTGTTCAAAACCAGCAGGCTATTATATTACAGGGAATGAAATGAATTAGTTAGATAGGAAGTTATGTCAGATATCACATTCACATTTGCCAGCAGTTCAGTAATTCTTTTAAACATATTGATTTAATGATCCTCTCCTCTCCTCTCCTCTCCTCTCCTCTCCTCTCCTCTCCTCTCCTCTCCTCTCCTCTCCTCTCCTCTCCTCTCCTCTCCTCTCCTCTCCTCTCCTCTCCTCTCCTCTCCTCTCCTCTCCTCTCCTCTCCTCTCCTCTCCTCTCCTCTCCTCTCCTCTCCTCTCTCTCCCCTCCCCTCCCCTCCCCTCTACCCTCCCCTCTACCCTCCCCTCCCCTCCCCTCCCCTCCCCTCCCCTCTACCCTCCCCTCCCCTCCCCTCTACCCTCCCCTCCCCTCCCCTCCCCTTTACCCTCCCCTCCCCTCCCCTCCCCTCCCCATCTTTACCCTCTCCTACCCTCTCCTACCCTCATGGGCCTGAAATGGCATTTGCTTCCATGCTTTACACACTTTACTGGAGTAGGAAAGAGCTGAAGCTCTTTAGGAAAGAGTTTGAGCTTAAATTCAGCTAATTAGTGTTTGTGTATTGGGATATTACAGGAAAAATAAAATTCATGAATCTGTATTCTTATGTAAATTTTTTGTAGCCTCCTAAATATGCTCAGAACACTAAAAAGTAAGGAACCATAGTAGCAATAAAATACAAAGGTAGTGTGTATCTGCAATGTTCAACACAAATTAGAACACCAGCATCTAAATTTAGCATAGGCCACGCTACTTTTTCATTGGAACACTGCTTTTTCTTCTGTATTTGCTCACCTATTAACTCTAGATTTCTTAACCCTTTGGCATAACCTACCTAGTCACAGAATTGTTATTAAAAATCTGATACTTCAGTGGAAGTCAATACTTTTTTGCTATTCCTTCAGTCTCTGCATGTTCAAGGCCTAAAGCAGTAACAAATTTGAATATTCAGTTCCTTGTGGGATTATTTTTATTAGAGAACAAGATAGAGTGTTTCAAGTATTAACATTATTCAGTCACTGCATGTTGTGGGATTCATGAACTCTGTTACCTCTTGCTCTAATGAGCTCCTAAGGATGTCCATCTCCAAGGGTAAGCAGATGTACAATATAGTCAGCAGATCAGATGATAATGTGGGAAAATCAAAGTACAGGTTACCGTCCCACTTTCAGGGAAGGGAAAATCAACTTCTCTTTGAAGGTAGTGGCGTAATAACATCAAATATCTTTTGAGCACATACAGAAAGAGAGAGATGGGCTGAAAAAAACACACAGACAAAAAGCAAGTAAGTGAAACCCATTCTATATTTAAAAAAGAGAAACATCTCCTTGTATAACCAATCACGATTCAGTAGCTGTGTGGCATAATTCAATAAATATATATATATATAATAAGGAAAACAAATATAGAGAAACATGCCAGACTAGAAAGGTCAACCCACAAACATGACTAGCAGACACTAATTTACAAGGAGCTAGGAGAAAGATGCATTTAGCTCCAGTCTCAGAAAATGAAGCACTGAGTGAATAGAACATATGAGGCATTCACAAGTCTATGACAAGTCATGAGTTTCAATATTAACAGCTGGCTCAAGATCTAGACAGAATATTATTTACTATTCACCAAAAGGAATTTGTGAACCTGTGCTGCTGTGGATGGATGAAGCCATGAGGTCAGTGCTTTGCCTTCCTGAGTTAAACATAATAACCTTCAAACTTTTTCAGGATGATACTAGCCTATATCGTTTAACCCATTACCTGCAATACACTCTTCATTTACCATTTCAGCATCAGCAAAGGCTAGTGCTTTAAATCAAAAGGAACAGAGAAAGAAGAGTTTCATTAATTCCTTGAATGCTCCTTCTACGCAACAAAAATGCATTTCCTTAATATATATTTCAAGAAACGGATTTGGCAAGACAGCATTTGCTGCATAGCTCAACTTGTCATGAAATTTACATTATAAAGGTTGACAATATGATCATTATATTTAAAACCACTTGAACAAGATCTTTTTCGTGCTGATGTCAATGACTTGAATACAAGCAGTGTTATGGCCCATCCTGTGTTCTGTAGGGATATTTTCAAAGAAAATCAATCTATTCTGATGTGATTTATTCTCTTGTGGCGCTCTCAAAATTTAAATTATAGAAGCTAAGATTAAAACTTTATTTTTTACTTTACCATATTTTTTCAAAAGTTTTCTTATAAACATTGAGAAAATTAAATCAATGCCAGAGATACCAACAGTATTTATTTGCAAATACATTATAAAGCTGGTACAAAGTGCCTTTTCTTCTGGCTTTGATTGCACCAGCCATAAACTTCACCTGTGTGAATACGAATAAGAAAAGCACTTTGTCTGCCTATTACACTGGCAGCTGTTCAGAAGTGAACAAATGTAGAAATGATGATAAAGCATGGAAAATTTCCCCATTGTATATTTCCACAATGTTTCCAAATTTCATGAATTTATTGTCAGTGTTGAAATATTTGATAATTTTCTTAAGATTTCAGGTCTAAAATCATGAGATTGTGAGAGTCCCAAATAACATTTTGTTTTCTATTAAAAGTAATAAAATAATAATAATAATTAAAAGGAAAATATTACCTCTCACAGCACATGGCTATTTTCAACTGTATTAGATGGCATTTCCTAAAAAGTCAAAAGCAAAAATAAATAAATAATATATCTGTTTTTTGTTTTGTTTTGTTTACTTTGTTTATTTTTCTTTTTTTTTTTTTCAGGTAAAATATTTGGTGTTTTAGGATATATCCATTATTTTTTTTATCAGTTAGTGAATACAGCATGGTAGCACTTGGATTTCCACCCAAAAATAAATAAATAAATAAAATAGGCCTGTGGTATTTTGAGCTTAGTAGATACAGTCTTTTTGTAACCATTGGTGGGATCTGAAATCAGCTGCAAAAGAATTTTGCTCAAGCAAAACCTTCACAAACAAGAGAAGGTGCATAGTTAACATGACCATAACATAACCAATCAGTTGCTTCAAAATAAATATAACAATGATAAATAAATAAATAAATAAACTAGTTGTTTTTCAAAGTTTCAGAAATTTGGTTGAGATCTTACATTGAATTCTAATAGAGAACATGCATTCCTTAACAAACCAGTAATGTCCAAATAAGTGAAATCACTTATGACTCTTCCAAAATGAAGAGAAAATATATCTCAAAAACATCATAACCCTAAGTAAAGTTAATCAAATATAAACCTGAAATATAGATGAATATGACAATTTAATAAGTAATCCATACTAATATTTGGAACTAATTAAAAGAGTGGTATTACATGGGACAAAAATCCACCCAAACCAAATAACAAAAGAAACCACACCTCTTGACATCCATTAACCATTGTACCAAATAAGCTGTTAATTACAAAAGGATGAACACCCCCTGGAGATACCTGCATACACAGACAATCAATAGGATGTGATAACATCCAATACAATCAAGAAACATTTAAATTGAGAACAGGATTATGTACGAGGACTGTAGGATTATAAAAATTGTTTCTGAACAATTTTCTAAACAGAAACCACAGCATGCCAGCTGGGGAAAATATGATGCAAGAAAAGCATTAGTGAAGAATTAGTCCTTGTGAAAACAGCCAGATAAAAGTCCTCCAGTATCTTGGACTGATTTTTCAGCCCATCTTGAGGTAAAGTGTGTTTCTTTTGAAACACACAATAAAAAAACACTGTTACCTTATTGTTCCTATAACTATTTTGCAACTGCAACTAGCGTTTACCTAAATCAGGACATAAGAGAAGCTGTTATGCAGATACACCTCACCTTTTTATGAAGTTGTACGACAATTTTGCTAGTCTTCATAAAATAACACCCATTTTACTCTGATACAGCTCTTGCAATTATTTTGGAAACAAGCATTTATTTTATTTCTCATCACAGCATGCCTTGTGACATGTACTACCATCATTGTCAGTCCACTTTTATCTTCAACTCTTTTCTTTTGTTTTCCAGTAATTGGTTCTACAACTTATTCCTTGAGACTCCTCTGAAGTCATGTCAAAGTTTAACAGCTACATAGCTGAGCTGAGCTGAGCTGAGCTGAGCTGAGTGGCTCACTGGCAATCAACAGATATTCTTTGACAGATTCCCAGTACTTTAAGGTCCAGGGTAAGCTGATGTTATTCCCTCCCTTTTTATTTATTTTTATTTTAAAATTAAAATTAACTATTCTGTTATTTTACCATGCCCATAATACATATACGGCAGTATATAAACACATTTCAAATATTAATGAAATGGTTCAATTTATTTTTTCCAACTTCCCTTAATTTTTGTTATGTGAAAATGTGGGGTGAATGTTCAGATTCAATGATTAAGACTGGATTTTTACAGCAGAATACCTTCCTGCTGACAATCTATTCTCTGTGCTTTTGAGAAAAGAGGAAGGAGTTTGACCTCCTTGTTATTCCAATTATCCAGGACTCAGAAATGGGGGATAGGTGGATTACGATTAAGCTCATCAGTTTAATTCCCCAGGTTCAATCTGCTAATGATAGAGAGAAGATTTTTATCTGAGAGTAATTTGTTATTCTTGTGATGGTTTGGAAATTGCATAATGAAGTATAATCTGTTTCTTAGGAACAAAACGAGAGGAGAGAATATTACTGCTACTACTCATGTTGCCTCATCTATTCCTCATTTCTCAAAGAAAAAGAGCCACCACAGTATTTATTGTCAACTTATTGACTTATGCTCTTGCTTAATTATTTTTACATCCTGAAAAATCATGTGTACTTACAGCAGACGTTCTATCATTCTTTAGGATTCCACATTTTTCAGTTTTACTCTCTGTCCTCCTGTCTAGTTGCTCTTTCCTAATAACTTTTATATTCTTCTGTCAAATATAATTGAAACTGGTCAACAGGTTTGAGTATCAAGGTACTTGATCCTACAGGTGTCATGAAAATTGGCATCTGGACAGAGAGAAAGATGCTATCATGTCCTGGGGGAAAATCCTTCTCTTTCAATTTGGCCAGGCAGCAGCACATACACATCTTAAACAGACAAAAGAAGCATTTCCTTTTCCAAGTACTGGTTTTGTACTCATTGCAGAGGGTTGGTAGGAATCTAAGTCACACATACATAACTTAGATACAGGTTATCACCTCCTACCTCTCAGCTCTCCTGAGTACCACCCAGCTTGTTCATTCAGAGGCACAGAGGCAAGATAGTGCCAACAAGAAACTATTCACTCTAAATAGAAGGAAAGGCAGACACCTGGGATCTTCAGCATGCAAATTAGGAGCACCCTTCTCACAAAGATGTGACAGTACAACTTGTCCCCATGTGAGCAACTATCCTCTTTAGATTTTTTAAGAGCCATGGACCTCTTTTCTATGTGCAGAGGCTAAAAACTGTTGATCATTTTTTTCTGTGGTGTTTTGGTTTTGTTCATGCATGGTCTCCAACTCTCATCAGAAACATATTTTTTTATTACATTTCAGATTTGTAAATCATTAGTAACCACATTCAGTTACGTTAAGCCACATATGATGCTTGCATTTTTGAATCTGATTTACTATATTTTGACCTGTTGTGTTTATTTAAAATAAATAAATAAATAATATTTTAATGAGCAATCTGGATTTTGCTCCTATCTCCCAATATAACTACAAAATAAGCCAGCGGTTCACAAAACACCTGACTCATTTCAGCACTTCCTTCAGCACACATCATTTTTAATATACTGTTGTTATAAGTGTCTTTTTCTTACCGTGTCCTAAACACGAGGTCAGGTCAATGAACAGCTGAAGTCTTTTTTTTTTTGTTTTCCCCTTGAGTCGGTAATCCTGAATGTATTGTTTGTGAAAGGTTTAGAGCTGGTAGGAAAAATACAGGTAGCACTAATCTGGCTTTTTGCTATCAGAGAAACTTGATTCTGAATTCATTGCATGGGGGTGAGACCACCATCTCCTGGGTAATAAGTCAATCCTATCTTTCTGCTCATTGAGCCCATAGACCTACTTCACCACATTAATTCCACTTGAACTATAATAACCTCCTGGCTGGCAGCTGCTATTGATAAATCACAAGGGAAACTAGCAAATCGACATTGGTGGTGGACAAGCAAATTTGAACAATAGAAAAAAATCTCATAATGAACTATGATCAATAACAAGGAGTGTCAGAAAAAAAAAAAAAAAAAAAAAAGAGAAAAAAAAAAAAAAACATTGCTTTTTATTTCCTGATTTCAGTCAGATAAGGATATTCTAAAAGTAGTCAGAGTACTGGAGATGTTGAATACCTGGTACTATTTTACCTCAGGCATAATTTTTCAATCAACTGTTAGTTAATTAAATATGAAACAATCCAAATTGCATTACCCAATCCCTGCTTTCATTCCAATTTACAGACATCATCATAATACTTTGTTCTTTCTCTTTATCTATCTCTGCAGAGTTTTATGCTTCACTCATATAAATGAATGATACCTCTCTCTCTCTCTTTTTTTTTTTCTTTTTTTTTTTTCTTTTTTTATTAAGCTACTCTGGAATACCTACTTTATTCAATGAGCTCCTGAATGATAACAGCCAGACTGCTAGGAACAAAATCATTGATAGATACTAATTTATTGGAGAAAAATGAAACTTGCAACCTACTTGTCCATAAGAACTACATTTATTGTCATCTGTTGTCATTATGCACTGCCAACTTCACCTTTGCCTCATTCTATGTTTCCCATTGCATTCTATATGCCATGTCTTTTCCCAGTGGTCCTGATCATCAAAAACTTACAACTCTGTGTAACTTCATTTGTGCAAGCAGTCCAACTGAAATCAACAAAGCTATATGAAGCTATTGAAAATACACATGGCATTTATGCCCTTGATAAACAAAGGACTTAATGATTAAAGTTCATCTTGTAAAATGGGTATGGCTCTAATAGTTCCAGGATATCCTGAACATGGGTGAGGAACTTGTTTGTAATTAGTGAAGCCAATCACAATTTGGGAATTCCTTCTGTGAAATTTTATCTTCTATGATCACATTCCAGTGTTCAAAACAAAACACTAAAAACACACTTGAAGCTTATAAACACCCCAAATTATTACTAGACGAGCAGAGCTGATTTCTGATACTTTGTGTTTAATTTTATATAGAAGTTTCTCCTTTTTTAAACATATAATTTCACTGATTTTCTTGTGTCAGACATTTTCACTGTGATTGTAAAAAGAGACAAAAAGTCTTTGAGTGAGCCCCTCTGTAGCTCTTTGTCTCAATTTTTCATGTGCAAAAGGAGAAAAATATTTGTCTTTTACCTCATTGGATACCTTAGATAACACTTTCACTCAGAAATATGAAATATTACAATGGAGGCTCTCTAAATGCCTTAAATAATATCCCAGAGTAGAGTCTAGCTTGTGGTGACAGGAAGATTTGACACTTGAGCAGTCCACCACCCGCAGAGACTGATGGTCACATGGGACCAGTAGGACATAGAGTTCAAAACTTCATGCTGAGTGATCCTTGGAAGTTAGAAAGGTAAAGCAAAGCGTATAGAGATCAACAGTGCAGAATAATGGATGGAAAAGAAAATGATAAAAAAGAATGCTTTCACTCCATTGGGAAGATGAGAACTACTTAATATGTTGGTGGGCATTCCTAGAATGGATTTTTAATCAACAACAGTTCTCATTTACTGGAAGAGTGAGCCTATGAATAGACTGATACTACTGGGTGACATTATGGGCCATTAGTCTGCTTAAGTTGTCTGAAAATTTCAGCCACCAGTGAAGGATTATTATTGATTTTCAGGCTGTCTTTGTTAAATACCTGATATACTGTACCACTTTCTTATTCCCCTCTACCTCCATTGTCACTGATATTAAAATGAAACCCACCTATTATCAAATCAATCATGCCTGATAAAACTACTCGGAGTAAGGTGATGTGCACCATATTTACCCACTGAGACTGAAAGTTGGGATTTCAGTCATTCAGGAAATATTGTTATTTATTTATTTACTGTTTTTGATAAGCTAAGATACTACAATTAATTACTACTCTTTAACAGATGCAATGTGGGACAGGAAGGATTGTCCTGTGGTTGAGGCACTGAACAGACTCATGAACTGTCATTTATGTTTCTGGTTTTGTCGAAGGCTTCTTATGTAACCTTAGGAAAAGCAATTTAGTAAAGTAATTTAGTTCTCTGAGCCACAATTCTGTCAATCAATCAATCAATCAATAATTAAATAATAAACCTACAAATTTTCTGCAATTTAAAACTGTATGTAAAACACTGCTTTTCTGGAATATTAAGCTATACAGACAGGGAAGTTAGAAAAAGTAAAATTAGAAAGGTTTTTGACAGAGAAAATAAAAAGAGAAAATACTCCCCCAAAGTCAATTTTTTCTAGGTTATGGTGAAAAAATACAAACTATAATTCACACACTTACTCCTGTGAACACTGAAAATAGTTGCATGCTTTGGATTTGCATGTATATATATATATTTGCTTTGAAAAAAAAAAAAAAAAAGAACCAAAGTTATACTCTATGATCAAAAGATACAAATTTATCTTCTGAATATAGAGAATGATAGCTTGCCTTCATATCCACCCAGCTCTCTCCAGGTAGTTTCACTCACTCAGTTCCTGAATCTTGCTTCCCTTGCTGAGAATACAAAGGGGGAGGAATTTGGCTCAGTTATCTCCAATCCCCCACAGCACTGAATACCTGAATACTCCAAAGCTTCAGACACATCTATGGACTCAGGCTACAGAGAGCCATCCTCTTTTCTCTTCCTCTCTCCTAAATCAAACAGCTCACATCTCAGTTGTGTGATTTCCTGAAGAATAGTTTTATTCTGTATTTGGAATATATATGTACGTAGAGAGATTAATATTTATTTATTTATTTATTTTAATTTGCATGTTTTTTTTTTCTCTCTGTCTGCCTAGGTGCATCCCGATCATTGCAGTCAGTAATTCATCTTCATACTATTTTTTATCAGTCTGTGACTGGGAAGGCTTAATCTGGTGTGTGTGACATAAAAATAAAATCAACTCTATTTCCATGGCTTCAGAAAGTAAACTATCACATAACTAATCTTTTCCACATCGTATTTTTTATTTACAAACAGATCTAGCTAGAATTGAATTTATGTTCATATTGAAATACATTTTTATTCATCTCTATTGCTTTTGTGGTTATCCTGTGTGTTACAGCCTCCTGATTATTGCACCTAACTTTGGTTGTCTTTACTACATAACCTTAGAGGCATATGTCCTCTTAGAATCCCAAGAGCATCACAGCTACATCATGTACAATGCAGGGATGCCCTAAGTTTTACAGCTTACGTTGTCTATCAAATTACTTGTCATGGCTTACACTCTCACATGTTTATGCCACATATGTCTCAAAAAAAAAAAAAAAAAAAAAAAAAAAGCTTCAAAACAAAAAAGATATGCAGGTCTCTCATTTACAATGCAGACATTGACATTTCTTCTCAGAAACAGTAGTCAGGCATTGGAACAGGTTGCCCAGGGAAGTGCTGAAGTCACTTTCCCTGGCAGTGTTCAAAGAAACGTTGGACCTGGAACTTAGGAACATGGTTTAGAGAGTGACATTGGTAGTAGGGTGATGGTTAGACCAGATGATCTTGAAGCTCTCTTCCAACCTTAATGATTCCAAGCCTGTATGATTCTATGACGTTGAAGCTTGTCTATGGTTTCTAAGTCTGGAGAAAACTTAGAGGTGATAAAAAACCTCCACCTCATCAATGGCCAACATGAGACGTTTGGTTTGAGAAGAATTAGATTAGGATGGACAGAGAAAGAACATCAGGGGATGTAAAATACAGTGTTAGGAATGACAATGATAGTGACAGGAATAGCAACTAAGACTCACAATATTTGGGGGAAAGTCTTTTTTCTCCTTTTTTTTTCTCAGTAAACAAGACGTGAGAAATCTACCTCACCTTTATTAGTTTGAACTTAACTTATACTTTAAAAATGATGAACATTGATCAAATTTAAATATAATTTCATATTTTCTGCTGTTTTAGTAGCCTCTCTAGTACTTTTGTGCATGGGATGGATTTCATAACTTACCCATTATCACCAATCTCACTTTTTTGAGTGTGAGATGGTTTGCTTACACTCGATACTAGGAAATATTTTTATGCTTGACTGCAGGAATTTAGTTTTGCACTACACAATAGATATTTTTTCTTTGGTTTAAGAGAGGTGAGGATTTCTGGAGAACAGAGTATGTCTGAGCACTGAAACAGGCTGTAGAGTCAGGCAGTTGGGAAGTAGATGAACAGTGGTCTCTGGGCAGCCATGCAGGGGCAGACACAAAAGGAAGCTGTTCTCTTTGTAATACATTAGGTGCCAGCCAGGGCCTCTGTTCTCATTGCCCTTGGGACAAAATCCCTGGCTGCTGAATGGCTGTTGGAATATACATGGCTATACCTGTGCACACTTGGTAAGGTTTTGGAAGTAAACATGATCTTTCCATCCTTATACAGGTTAACCCTACTTAACATTATATTCCAGTATCATTACTATCTTTGGTGTCAATTTTATCACCTGAAATTACCAGAATACAAAATTATCATCATACAACCATTAGGTTTTATCTGTTTTATCAGAGGGGAAAATGTCCGGAAGAGTGGAAGCAGAATCCAACAGTCACTTAACCCCTCATGAGGTTTCAGTAGAAGGTATGCTCAGGAATGCACAACCCAAGACCAGCATCTGCATTTGTGCTCACAATTCACCCTCCAAAAACTGTCCCCAAGAATTATCTAACCAAAAGGGTTAGATAATTCTCACAGCCAGTGAGATGAAGATTTCATTTAGGAATTCCAATGAACAATAAAATTCTAGGTCATCAATGTTTTTCTTCAAACCGAATGCTCTATTGTCTTGGGTGCAGTAAACATGGATGCCAAAGTATTTAGGAGTTTGCACAGGTGTAAAAAGAAATAAATCCTTCTTCCTAGGTTTTCAAATTAGCAAAGACATAATCCTGACCAGAACCAGATAACTCTTAGGCAAATGTAAGAAAAATGAATGAATTAAATAAATACTTCACTGGAGACCTATATTCCCTCTCACAGACTCAAATTTATCAGTCTGTTTCTCATGTTTTGCTGTTCAAAGCATGAGAGTTTTGATACAGTTTAGGGAATCTTTGGCTATATCCTGAGAGCACATTTTCTACTTTGTCTGGAGGATCAATATCTGAAGGACCCAGCTGGCCACCTTTATATGCCACATAATAAATAGGTATAGCTTTATTATGGTAAATAAAATAAATAAATAAATAAAAATAATAAAAAGATAATGATTGCTACTGATGTCATAGGAAGATGTTATTTTTTATTTTTATTTTTTGAAAATATTCAGATTATAAAATGACTGTTATAAACTATGCAAATTTCTTTCTCAATCCTGCAAACACCTTTCGGCAGAAAATGTACCTGTAATTAGTTATTTATTAATTAATTTATTTTGTATAGGTTCTTTTTTTCCAAAAAAACGTTACATTTACCTTGAAATATTTCTGTAAAACTAATCTATTCCATAGTCTTTAACATTGCATAAGTTAACTCTGACTCATCCTGAATTCTGTGATTAAAAATGGAAAGTAATGTTTTCTCTGCAATGGACCTTACACAAACTAAAATTTTTGTCATTTTGCTATGAGTCATTTCTATTAGATAGTTGTCTCCATTAGCAAAGTTACGTGTAGTCTAACTGTATAAATACACAGTATCTGTACAAAAAGACATATAGTTTTACAGTCTTTGTTTCTCTTACTCTGCAATATTGTCTGACATGCAGAAGGAAATATCCTCTCATGTTAAATTATCTTTTTCCACTTGGATTCACATAATTTTTCTTCCTATGTTTCTTACTGAAATGAAATACACATGAATATGTCCTGGTCTTTCTCTCCAGTGTAGTGATTTGCCCATAGCTTTTTGGAAGAACATATTTCAGCCTTTTACTGAATGAGCCATTTATGAGGTGTTATGGGCTCCTAAATAATAGTTCGCTTCAGCTAGCCTGAGAGGAATGAAGGAGGTTGATACCATGACATAGGTGAGGTGTTTGAAGTGAATACAGCAGCTACACCTAACTCAGCTCTTCTTAGGCAATACCATGGCATGATCACCAGTGCACCAGGGTGTTGGGAGAAAAAAATGTTTACTGTTTTTTAAGGCATTTCACAGCAGACTGGACCAAGCAGTTAAGTGGAAGGATTCAGTTTTTCTTAGAGAACTCTGAGGCTAGAAACCAAGATACATACAGGAATTAATATAATGAGTCCAGGGAATTCATCATCGAAAACAACAGGTTACCCAAGGAAGCAAAATTATTTTGAAGATTTTCAGTACCTGGTTGTTGATACCCTCCTTTCATATAAACTTCAGATTTTCTCTGAATCATTTCTCAAGCAGCTTGTTTATAGATTTTAACTTCTGGTTTAAGTCTGTTTCAAAACCATGTCTAATTTTTAAGCAGGCTATACCTGAAAGCATTTATAAGGCAAAGGGTGCACATTTGAAATAAAATGTTGTATTTAAATAGTACCTATGTGTTCACATATTTATGAATATACAGTAAGGAGGGAGATGTTGTATGAATTCATTGGAATATACTTTTATCAATAGGTTAAAGTCTTAGAATTGTTCCCACTATACACACTGTCTAGTCATGGTCTCAAAGAGGCAAAGACTAATTTATTTCACACTTTTGCAAGAATCAGGCAGGTTGATAGAGACAAAAAGTCTCTCACAATTTTAAGCTTTAATCTCTTCTTGTGCAAAACACTAATACAATATCTAGTAGTTGAGAGTTTACTTTGCTAAATTGCTAGGTGTTTAATAATATCTTTTCTTTTAGCACAGAAGTTCTGTACTACTATTATCAAAGTGTCTGTAACAGAGTTTCTTTTGGAGCATGAGACACTCTCTGGCAAAGATAGCAAGAAAAACAACAGCTCTTCAATGTTCTACTCCAATTACCTTTGTACCATAAAAACATAGCCAGAGAACCTAGGGTTAGTATCATTCATTGCTAATAGGAGCAAATATTTCATTTCTCTATTTCCTTTTTAAACCTGAAGCAATATGTAACCAAGTATTTGTGCACTTTTGTGGTGGCTCTATATATTACCCCAGCAGCTTTTATTAGCAAAGAGACAGCATAGAAACAGCAGAAGAGCCACCAGGTAGTTCTTCTGTTGTGGCAGGACAGGAGACAAACCAATTTAAAAAACAAACAAACAAAAAAAAAGAGACAACTACAACAAAACAATGCAAACAAGAAGCTTCTACCTGGGTGACAGCAACACTTTTTTTTTTTTTTACTTTTTTTTTCTTTTATTTTTTCATTATTTATTTATTTTTTCATGTTCCCTGTGTCCCTTCTGGACAGGCACCCCAACTTTCTCTGCAATAGTGAAAATTGTGAGGGCAAGCATAGATTCTTAATTTTGCTGGCTGCATGATACTGACTATATTCTTTAACCTTTCTTCTCTCCTGTTCCCTCATTTGTAATGTTCAGATTTGCAAAAACTTTTCAGTGTGTTAATATTACAGGTTTTCTATCTGAGTCTTTATTTAACAATGATCATAGGAGCCTCAGAGGGAAAAAGACAGATTCTCAGCTGATGTAAATCACTATAGCTCAACTGTTGCTGTTGTGCATCTGCTGAGACTAGTGCACAGTGTTCATATAATACTGATTGTGAAAAGAATGAAGAAGCATGCATTTTGTTATGGCAAAACATTATCATAACCAGAGAGAAATTGTGCCTCCAGCAATAATAGAATGAGCTGCAGCTGAATTAGCTCAGTTTGCAAGATAGCACTTCCATCTTCTTCACACAAAACACTCCTTACTCCACAGGCTGGCTGCACATATAAATCCCTTTGTTAAGAGATCCCTACTTTAAGCTTGTATAACTTTAACAGAAACCTTTGATAAATAGATGAATAAATAAATAAACTGGTTTTTTGTGTGTGTGTGTGTGTGTGTGTGTGTTTTTGTTGTTGTTGTTGTTGTTTGTTTGTTTTTTGTTTGTTTGTTTGTTTTTTAGAGAGAATTTCTTCCCTGAGTATTTCTATCTAAATATTACAAATATATTGGGAAAACTAACAAGGGCATTAATTACACCAGTCCAGACAGCAGTAGCCATGCCAGCATTATCAAATCATGATATACAAAACACAGCATTGCTCTTTCCATCTCAATGCTGGAAGTTGCTTTCCTCTGTAATGACAGGTTGAGAAGTACTCAGCTATTCTTTGAGTCAGTTGTAGAAACCAGCAGGATAAGACATTAACAAGCTTAAAAGGTATTACCTGTCTAGCCCTACCAGGAGGTTTATGCTGACTGTAGGGGTTTCACATATCTCTTGTACTTTCATGAGGGAATTAGTTAAAATTGCCATAGTGGAAAGTATTTGATTTAGATTAATCTCGCTTTCTCTAGCAGTGGAGACTCATTACTCTGATTGGCTGTTCTACCCATACTGCCCTTAATGTTCTAACTATATACTCTGGAAAAAAGCCTTCAGTTCAAAGCTCTTGATGGATAAGTAAAATGGATCATTATTATCTTTTCAAGAAATCTTTAAAAGACTTAGATGAATAAACTGAAAAATATACATAAATGAGAGATGTATCTCCAGGATTCAGTCTGGGCATATGCCAATTTTTCTTTTTTTCTCAGATGACAAAATTTCTCAACCTGAGAGCAAAAATGTTAAATGTTAATCTTTTAATCTAAGAAATAACCCTGATGATCTTACAGTGCTGATGGGATTTGTCTCTAGTTCCTAGAGTGACTAAACTGCATGACATCAGTCATCCAATGAATGGATAGGTTAGTCCATGAAAACACAATGTATTTTAACATTTTTAAAGCATTTTCAGTATAGGTCTTCAGCTCTGCTTATATATACAAACTGCAGATCTTTCCAGGCATGAAACTGCCAGAAGCATTAATGGGGACATGCAGGAAAATCAGAATGTAAGTGCTGAAAGTCATCTGCCACTGTAAAGAAAGGAGGATATCTTCAATCATTTTTGTTTGGAAGCAGGTGCCAATCATCAAAGCCTCACAACACTGATGCAAGGGTGAATGCCCAATTTTTAATGACTAACTTTTTATTCAGGCTGCTAAATCTGAAGCATGCAGTAAAATATTATCTGTTCTGTTCCTTCGGACTGTGGTTTGGACTCAGTTTTCAATTATTTTAAAGGAAGAAGCATACAAAGGAAATAGGCATTTCATGGTACTGAAGACTTTCAAGTGATCTAAAACACTAGATATTTATCCTTCTTTATGGCTTAGACACGTTTAGAAGTCATAAGACATCCAATTGATCTTGCTGAGATGGTTTTTAACAACTATCAGGATTATTAACAGATCAGTGCAAGCTTGACATCACCAACCAATAATTCTTCCAACTGTATATTTATAAGATCCCCAGTGCTAATTTCTTAACGTCAGAATTACCTCCAATACAGTGATTCAGAGGCAGATGATCTGACAGAGGAAGCTACATTTTAAAAAGTGCTATCAGAGATAATGTGTGGAGTCTTGACCTGATTCAATTAGAGCTTTGCCCTTATGTTACCCAAGGGCATATTATCCAGCATTTATAAAGACATTGGCTTGGATAAATGAAAGAGAAAAAAGCACTATTGTTTACTCAGCAGGAGATGGGCTGTGGAAATGGTTAGATTATTCTCTCATACAGACACACAATCTTATAAACACATACACGCACGCACAAACACACACACAGGCATGCACATGAATAAAAAACCCTTACAAAATCTCCTCAAAGTCTTGCCCGTTACCATAATTACATATTTTAAATACAAACAACAAAGTTTGGTGGTTTCATTTTTTTTTCTTTTGGTGCAACAACTGGGCCTATTTTCAGTGTTTTATATACATGTAATTAGCAGTTTAATTTCCTCTGAGGCTAAATTAGCCCTATGATTTTATTTAATAACAAGGAAAATTTACTGCCACGGTTCAGGTTGCAGTGTCAGCCTTAGCTCTGCACTGCCCTCTGCTGCCTCCCGAGCAGGCGCTCCGGCCACTTCAACCTCGAGCACCACAACTGCAGACTGCTAACTGATGGCATGGAAAATTGTCTAAAGAAAGGGGTGAGGGAACACTATCCAGCTCAAAAACACACTTAATGAGGATTCCTCTCCACGCTTTTTTATCCTTCAGCCACCCAAAAGGCAAGAAATATATACTTATACAATTTTATTTTATTTTATTTAGCAAATTCCTAGATTATACTCATTACCATATTAGCCTTGTAACAAACCCTTTCACATGGTTTAGTTCAATTATAGATTACATTGTGTTCCTGTACACAGTCCATGCAGGTCAAGAAAATAATGTTTCACAAAGCAGCATCCATCATGTCTGAAGCAATATGATTACTCATGGTGTGCTTCATTCTTGTAAAATCTAATTCAGGCATTATATTATATTTTACTTAAAAATATCTTTTAATAGGGGGAAACAAATCCATGTGTTGCAAGGGAGGGATATATTCTCTTGGAACACACTGTACTGACCACCAGTTCTTGATGGAGAAGTTCATTTGTCAGCTAAGAGACTGCTGGCTACCCTCATCTTAAAGGCTCACTCTTCTAGATGTCTTACACAGCCACCTCCAGAAGCACCTTCTGCAACTAATGACCTTTATACTACACCTCTCTTTCAAGCACTCCAAAACGTGTGGCAGATCTTATAAATTGATTGTATATGGATGATGATAATTCTGGCAAACTTCAAAGGCAAAACTCAAAATGATTTCAAAATCACTTAGAAGTCCCTATAAAATAGAGAGCTGACTTTCTTTGTTGCTGAAATTCAGCCACTTCTGGCATGGAAGATGACACACACACAGACCACAGCTATACATAAACCAGTGCAAAGAAGAAGAAAAAATAAATAAATAATAATAATTTTATCGAGTATAATTGCAGAGGGAATTTTAAAAGAAGCAGAAGGTAATGAGCCTACTGGAATTTAGCCAGAAATAATAGTCCTTTGTTTCTGGTGTACTTAAGGAACTACAGCTGGCATCACATTGGCTAATAAGCACAGAAGCCTGGCAGGAAATGAGATCAATTAATTTGAAGAATTGTATTCTGACTAGCTAAAGAGTCAGGACCAGACTGCATCTTCCGATCTGCATAGAGAAAGACCCTATGGAAACAGAGTCTTGGCGAACAAATGAGCTAGCTCAGTGACATCTAGCACACATGTTCCTGCAGTATTTTCACTGGACTGGAGCCATGTGTAAGGAAGGACAGACTCCATAAGAAACTGAGAACTACCGTTCCCTTCTCAGTTTTGACCAGCTTCAGGCAAATATCTGGAAACAGGTAGATATGAGAGCTCTTTCCTAAAGGGAATATGAAGCACTGATAAACAAAGGCAAATAGGAAAAAAGATTCTTCATAAAGATGCTCTTTAACTATTGACAATGCATGAAATATCAATATGGCCAGCAGCTCACATTCATATCCTGCCATCTTGATGGAAGGCTTTGCTCCAAAATGTACACCACTCAAGCTCTCCTTTCTCTCTTGATTGTTAAAGATTATCTGGCTTTCATTAAGGTAAACTGTAAATCAAACAGCTTTTTATCTCTCTCAAAATTGCAGACCAAAGAAGATGACTTCTGCAAAAACTTAAAACATCTGGACCAGAAAATCATCAATACCTTCTCTCAAGAATTTCTTTTTGGTTAAGTTCTCTTACTCAATTTGCTGTTCTTATGATCTCATCCTAGTTTGAATCTGAGAGCAGAAGGTAGACAAAGCCCCAAATTCTGAGAGCCATCATGTCTTTGGACTTTTTCATCAATAAATGAGCTACTTTATTATTATTATTATTTTATTTTTTTATGAGAGTAGATAAATTTTGCCTGCTATTTTCTTGCCTAATACAAAGAAATCAACTGCAGTGCTACACAACCACATTATTTACTCTTTTTTTGCTGGAAATTGACTCCTGGCACCTGAATTTTGGGTCACTTAGACCTGAAAATAATGAAAGCTTTAAACATGGCATGGCACAAGGATCTCAGTCATCTTTGTGGGATTAATGACACATCACAGAGTAATGGGGAGCAGCCAGTAGGTTTCTACCCACTTATGTCCTAAACTTTCTTGGCTAAGTGTCTCAGGAAATGATGCACACTGAAAGATGATACATTGCTGCTAGAACCTCTGGTTCAGTGTTATGAAAGCCAACAAGTAGTGACAGGATCATTGGTTAGTGCATGTGGCATGATCCTTGAAGGAAAACAGGGAAAATAAATGTCACCCACTTCCAAGTGTTGTGATGCTTTGGGAGCAGAATCAGATGAGGAATCCATTATTGCAAAAAGTGGGAGATGTTGTTTTGCAAGACACCATGGACAGAGAGGAAAGGAGTTCAAGGAAAGAAGCACAAAATTATCTCAGAAGTCATGCCCCAATTGTTAACTTTATGTCTCTGAAGAAACACAGACAGAAGGAACCACCAGATCATCTCATCTCACTTCACCTCCTGTACATCACACAATTTTAAATTCCATCTAGTTACATATGCATTCAGCCCATTAATTTACATCTAACTGAAACATAACTTGTGTTTTGGCAAAATCATTAATCACCCTCATTATTAGAAATGTGTGACTTCCTTCTGGCTTGAAATTGCCACAGGCTGTAGCCTTTACTTCTTATTCTGCATTCCTTCAAGGCCAAACAGGACACTGTCTCACAAACAAAAATAAAGGACCTTTGAGCTCTCCTTAAGCATGGTGGAAGTGGGAATACATGAAGGACAATCACTGTCCCCCAACATAATCATTAATGCTCATGTCATTTAAACAGCTCTCAACACTTTACTCAAGGGAAAAATGAATATATGTGTATGATTTCAATATAAAGGTGTAGACAAGACATTTTCTGAAGTCTCTGGAATATTGTCCTGGTTTTGGCTAGGATAGAGTTAATTTTCCTCCTAGTAGCTGGTAGGGTGCTGTGTTTGGGATTTAGGATGAGAAGAGTGCTGATAACATGCTGATGTTTTAATTGTTGCAGAGCAGTGCTTACATCAAGCTAAGGACTTTTCAGCTTCTCACTCTGTCCTGCCAACGGGCAGGCTGGGGGTGCAGCAGGAGCTGGGTGGGTACAGACACAGAACAACTGACCCAACTGACCTAAACTGGACAAAGGGGTATTCCATATCATCTGACATCATGCTAAACAATATATAGGGGTGGCTGCTCAGGGATAGGCTGGGCATAGGTCACCAGATGGTAGACAATTACATTGTGCATCACTTGTTTCATACACATTATTAGTAGTAGTAGTTCAATTATCATTATCATTATTATTTTCCTTTATTTTCTGTCCTAATAAACTGTTTTTAACTTAACCCACAGGCTTTCATTTTTTTCCTGATTCCCTCCCCCTCCCACAGAAGGAGGGGGGACGGTGAGCAAACACCTGTGTGGTACTTAGCTGCTGGCTGGGTTAAACCACAACAAAATTAAGTCAGGAAACTTTTCATTTGCCTGGCCTTTTAGTGGGAATTACTTACGCACACACACTAGTGTAAAATATGGACACACCAGTATAAGAGTTTCTATTTGTCCTTTATTGTTTGTGGTGGTGTTTTTAAGGTACACAATGTTTTAGACAGGATATTAGTGGTGCAAAAATGTTTGCTCCTACTGTTCTGACATGTCTTAGAACAATGTATTTTCAGGATAAGTTTCTGACACATCATAGAATCATAGAATCACTAAGGTTAGAAAAGACCTCCAAGATCATCTAGTCCAACCATCACTTAACTAACAATGTCACCCACTAAACAATGTCCCTAAGTACCACATCCAACCTTCCCTTAAACACCCCCAGGGATGGTGAATCCATCACTTCCCTGGGCAACCTGTTCCAATGCACAACTACTCTTTCTGAGAAGAAATGTCTCCTCATTTCCAACCTAAACCACCCCTGGTGCACCTTGAGGCCATTCCCTCTAGTTGTACTGCTAGTTTTCTGTGAGAAGAGGCTGACCCACCAGCTCCACACAACTTCCTTTCAGGTAGTTGTAGAGAACAATAAGGTCTCCCCCAAGCCTTCTCTTCTCCAGACTAAGCAACCCAGTTCCCTCAGCCACTCCTTATAGGACCTGTGTTCCAGGCCCTACACCAGCTCCGTAGCCCTTCTCTGGACATGTTCCAGGGCCTCAATGTCTTTCTTGTACTGAGGGACCCAAACTGAACACTCGAGGTGTGGCCTCACCAGAGCAGAATACAAGGGGAAAATCACCTCCCTGGTCCTGCTGGCTACACTATTCCTGATATAAACCAGGATGCTGTTGGCCTTCTTGGCCACCTGGACACACTGCCAGCTCATGTTCAGCTGAGCATTGACCAACTCCCCCAGGTCCTTTTCCTCTGAACAGATTTTGAGCCACTATCCCACAAGCTTGTAGTATTTCATGGGGTTGTTGTGGCCAAAGTACAGGACCCAACACTTGGCCGTGTTGAACCTTATCCCACTGGCCTCTGCCCACCCACCCAATCTGTCCAGGACCCTCTGCAGAGCCTTCCTACCTTCTGGCAGATCTATACTTCCCCCTAGTTTGGTGTCATCTACAGACTTACTGAGGGTGCACTCACTTGCCTCATCCAAATCTTCAATAAAGATATTTCCGTACCCTTAATAGTCATGTTCTTCCCTGCATCCAGTAAAAGATGGAGATTCTCCTTGGCACTCCTTTCATAGTCCCTTTAGAAAAGGTGACACATAAAAGGAGCAATTCTTCTAACCTATCTTAGCCTTCACTGTAATGAGATAGTTCCGTTCTGCTGATTACCGAAGGATGACTCCCTGGGTTGTTGGCATCCAACCTAAGACTGGATTGCATGAATCACACTGATTTCATCCCACTCAGTATTATTTAAGAATTGCCCTAGGGCTACTAGTGTCTAGTATCTAATAGGTCTTTTCAGGCAACTGTAACTGGTGAAGCAGTCAGGGAGAAATTATTGGTAGAAGCCTCTCTGCTTCATGAGGTATCCTATCGTTTATACAGTTGTCTGGACTTTTGCTTTACCCCAAGTTTCTTTATCACCTGCATTTCCACTGCAGCTCCTCATTAGCAAGAGCAGCCCTGTGCAGGTTCCAAGATCCCATGGATGAGTGGGATATTTCAGTGCTATCAGGGAGACTCGTTTTGAAGCAGAGAGGAAGATTGTGAAGAATGCTTTACAGGGCTGAAATGCATGCACTGATGTTTGGGAAAACCTACTAGGAAAAGAGATCTGTTTTTCAGGGTATTTTTCTTCTTCAGGAACTGGATTAGGAGGGAGACAAAAGATCACTGGTTCAGGCAGACCTCTTTATGAAAATAACAAAGAGTAGTGAGCCTTGGAGCTGATGCAGGAAGCACTTCATATTATCAGGGCTGAAAACATGACAGCCAGATATACCCTTTCAGTGTGTGTCATCCAAATCTCTTTTGTGTTTATAATCATACAGCAAACTAAGAAGACTTACTGGCAGGCAATAACCTTTAAACTGAAGCTAAATGAGGAAAGAACCTTTTTTTTTTTTTTTTTTTCAACTATATAGTAACAAAAAAAAATAACCTGTTACATACCGCAGGTCAATAGCAGCACTGAATGCAAGGAAATGATTTTGAGTGATTAGAGAAGCATGTGTGCTTGTAACTCCAAAGTTCCTCTCATACACCATTTTTTCTGATTCATCCACAAGGTTATGTCATAGCGTGCATATTTATTGGATTTACATGCCAAGCTTCTGGTAGCAGAGGCTCCAAAAGACAACCACCGCTGGCCAGAGCTAAGTCATAAGTGAAGCTGGTTGTGCCTCCGGGAAAGCAGATTGAAGAAAAGGAAAAAACCTGCTGCACAACAGCAGCTGGGAAACAGAAGTGGGAAACAGCTCTGCAGACCACAAGGTCAGTGCAGAAAGAGAGCAGGAGGTGCTCCAGGCACACATCAGCAGTTCCCCTGCAGCCTGTGGAGGAGCCCCTGGTGGAGCAGGTGGATGTGGCCTGGAGGAGGCTGCGGCCCATGGAAAACCCCCGCAGGAGCAGGCCCTGGGCCGGAGCTGCAGCCCGTGGAGAGGAGCCCACGCAGGAGCAGGGGTCTGGGGGGAGCTGCCACCCACCCGTGAGGTGGCAGCTCCCCCCAGCTGCCACCCAGCTGCTGGAGCAGTTTGCTCCTGGCGGATGGATGGACCCCATGGTATGGAGCCATGTGGGAGCAGTGCTTGAGGAGCTGCTGTCAGTGGGCAGCCCCCTCAGGCTCAGTTCGGGAAAGATGGCATCCATGGGAGGGACCTCATGTGGAGCAGGGGCAGAGTGACCGTGAGGGAGAGGGTGGAGACTGTGCTTCTGTGCTTTTTTCTCTTTCTCTTTCTCTCTTTCTCTTTCTCTTTCTCTTTCTCTCTCTTTCTCTTTCTCTTTCTCTTTCTCTTTCTCTTTCTCTTTCTCTTTCTCTTTCTCTTTCTCTTTCTCTTTCTCTTTCTCTTTCTCTTTCTCTTTCTCTTTCTTCTCTCTCTCTCTTTTTTTTTTTTTTTTTTTTTTTTTTGGTGGGGGTGTAGAGATTAATATAACTTATTGCCCATTAAAACCTATTAAAACATTTGAACTCATTATGAAAGTGTCTGTCTTACCAAGCAACTGCTATGCTTATTGTGGCCCTGCTTCCCAGGAGAGGCTGAACATTGAACATTAAACAAGAGGCTGAACACTGTTGGGAAGTAGAAAACACTATGTTTCCTCCTTTTGCTTCCACATGGCCTTCACTTTTATTTTTTCTTTCATTACACTGCTCCTATCTCAAAATCACTAACTTTTTTTTTTTTACTTTTTTTTTTTTTTCCCTCCATCTTGTTTTCTCTTCCACCTCCACCACCTGCTGAGGAGGAGGAGGAAAGAGAGAGAGAGCGGCTCTGTGGTGCTTTGGTGCATATCTCTGTTAAAACACAACACATACAAAAACAGATTTCTTCTGACCTGCCATAAAATACGTTACAATCACAAACAATCTGTATCTAAAACAATGGATCATTATATGTATACAATACAATACTAGGGATCTCAGCAGCAAAGTACAATTACCCAAATTGCCATTTGGGAAATAAAAATACACATTGTCTGGTGCTTCTTCATTATTTTTTACAGAATATGTGCAGCTTATTCTCCTTTTCCCAGAAGACAGATCCAGAAAAAAAAAGGCAGAAAAGACCATGGCATAATTCTACAGCAAACTCTTATTGTTAAATTTTATTCAGGGATCACCTGCCTCTGCTTCCCATGGTACCTCCAAGGCAGCAATGACTGTATTGCTCTGAAGGAGACCATTACCAACAATGGCTGCATCTCTGGTATGGGCGAGAAATGGAATTTCATTATAACTGCATTCAAAGGTATTTCAATCAGCACTGATTGCTGCCTCTTTTTAAAGAAAAAAAAAATAATTTACTGTGTAGATTCAGTGGTTGTGGGAATCACACCCCATGATTTCCCACTCCCCAGTCTTTTTTCGTCTTACAAAAACAGTGCATGCACTTTCCTGCTCATCTGCTGGCATTGTCACCATGCAACCTGAAGCATTCGGAAGGCTAGAATTTCTCATGTAGTCTAAAACAGTTAATAATCATATGTTCATTTTTTTCTAAATCAATGTTAAAACAGTGTAAATAATTTAAACTGTAGTGAAATGTACCAGTTTGACAAGTTTGATTTGTGGTTGTCTATCAAATTGATTCATGTTTTTTCCTCAGTCCTGATCCACTCATGTGCCTCTTTCCCTCTGAGGAACCACAACATAGAGAGAGGTGTTCATCAGACTACTGCTGTCTCTTGTTCTTTAGCCTGTTAGTCTAAAGTGAAAATGCAATGGTTGCATTTTGGAGGAAAGCACTTCCTTTGCTCACTGAAAAAAAAAAAAAAAAACAAAAAATAAAAAACAAACAAACAAAAAAAAAAAAAAACCACCTTCTGATGCAAGTGACAATAGCTGTTGTTATTTTGGCATAGATTTAATTAAAATTAATAAAATAAATAATATGATTAATGATAAAATGAATTGAATAAAAATATAAAATGAATTCACACATTAATCGTATGAATTAAAAGAGCCTTCCTATGTAGCTTTTCAATAGCTTCCTACCATTCCTTACTTAGAGTAAAAAATAATTTTACAGAGCCAGCAAAATTTTTTCTGTAACAATGACCTAAGATGTAGCAACTGTGATAAGTCTTTGCTTTTATTTTTTCTTTTCTGTCCAAACATTAGTTGAATGCAGTCAAAAATATAAAAGAGAAACTATGTGTATGAAAATGCATATATATGTTCATGTATATATATACTTGGTTGGATAATTTTCTTTTATGTCTCTCTAAAGGCAATATTTCTGTTTTAGAGGAATGTTGGTCCATAACTATTGTCCTTGCTCTACAAGAGGCTGAACTCAGATTCTTCTTAAGGTCCGTCCAGAGATGAGAAATCATGAGGATTAATTTCAATTACCTTCTGCTGGCAGGTGTGTATTTTCCACAAATGTCTCTGGACTGCTCAGTCCACCCCACCCCTAGTTCCACAGGGCACAGTTATAAGCTCTTTCTACATGTGAACACACCACTGTCTTCCAGGCTGCACTCCCCACTATCCTGCTCCCCAAAAGCCAATTACAGCCTCATAGGACCCTTAAAAATCAAAATGCCAGGAATAGGTGGGAGATATATTCCCAGAATTATCTGGAGCCAGGCAAGAGCTGGGAGCTATGCCCTGGCCTGGACCACTGCGGAAGCAGCAGCAAGGTCTGCAGAGATTTAAAAAGAAATTACCCAATTAAGATTTAATGGCCCTACAGCCTTCCTAGGCTGTGAATGAGAGCAGACATATTTACAATTACAGAGTATCATAAAACTCTATCCAGTTATATCAAATCAGCAGGGTTAAATTAGCCATCAACATCCTGATTAGGTGCTGTGCCTGTGTGTGTGTGCCTGTGTGTGTGTGTGTGTGTGCAGGATGATTTATGATAAGATCATTGGGACCTGTCAAAAAAAGATTTCAAAATGACCTTCCAGGGGAAAAAAGGGTGGAAGAGAGGGATATTGAGGTTTCAGGAAGACAATTGTACTGCCTCACTATGAAAGATCACGGTGAATAGAGGTGAAGAAAGATTACATTTGTCAATGTGTTTGTATGATGAATACTTATCCACAGTCACACATCCCCTCCCCCCTCCCAGGCACACACAAAGGAGGTAAAGTTCATTTTCCATTGAGTAGTTTTGTTACAGTAGGGTTCCTAGCCACTATTTAATTATCCTAACAGAGGGATTTCCCTTTATTTTATTTATTTTTTTTTTTTTAAGCGAATCTAACATATTCTTATGAACACTGAAGGACCATGCAAGCACAGCAAAGTGGAGTCCTCTATTTATCCAAAGGTCAGAGATGATTGCAGGCAGGTGGTCCAATTACCCTAGAAAAAAATATAAATAAATAAAAATCTTTCTTCCCTCATCCTTCTGCCTGCCTCATTCTCTCTATTTAGTCCAGGAAAAAACATATAGAAATTTAACCCAGAGCTGCATAAAAGAGAATATCAGCCTATTTTGCTTTTGAAGAGAGCAGCAGTACAATTTGTTATGAGTGTAGTGTGTTCATGAATCCAAAACATACATCACTGCCTTCATAATATGCCTGTGAAGGCAGCAAAGAAACTTCTTTCAGCCAAGAGAGCAACAGCAGCAACATCTCAAAGTTGAGGGAGATTAGACTGGGTTTTCATTTGTCACTGTGCTTCTGCTCTTTCTGCTTCTCCAACCATTCACGGCATTTCTTTCCCTGATATGTGCCCTACCTCAGGAACTCCTGGCCACCCTGAAATTTCTCAGCTGATCGCCCAAGCCCACAAGGTGTGATGCGTTCCAGAAAGGGCTTTCCATGCTTGTCAGTTCTTCCTGGTACTGTAATCCTGCAAAGGAAATATTTTTACAGGGCAGCAATGCGTGGCAGCCTTCACCTTCTCTAAAATATGGATAAGGAGTGGTTTCAATGATTGAGCACAAAATGTAAAAGCTCTTACACCAGCTCCCCCAAAGAGAGAAGACTGTCCTCTAGGCCATCATTACAGCATAGTAAAAATAAACTATAAATGACAGTACTTACACCAAATACAGCTTTTAAGGAGAACAACATGTGTATGAAGATGAACACTCCATCAGCTCTTGACAACACAGACATTGTGTTATTAGTTCTTAGGAAGCTGGTAGTAATAGCAGCAGCAGTAGTAGTAGTAGTAGTAATAGTAGCAGTAGCAACTGCAGTAGTGTTCTCCCTTTGCTAACTAAGTCAGAATCTTTATCTCTCCTTCATCTGGAATTTCCTGGGTATCTGAGACTCTGATGAGTTTCTTGCTTATTACATTTGATAATATAGAAGAGTATAGCCAGGGAACAGGTTCAGACCGACAGTCACTGTGCAGGTCTGACTGCTAACCCTGGCCTGAAAACCATTTAACTTCTCAATGAAGAGTCTATTTCTCCTCATGTACAGATCTAGTTAGAAGAGAAGGAAAGAAACAGTGTGGCCTGTGAGGACAGAAATTGGTTCTTCAAACTGAGACATTCTTTGAGTAGAGATTTTTCTGGACTAGTGTTCCTTGTCAAACACAACTGAACTATGTTAAAACATATGGTGTACTAGCCAGTCCTTAGGTATGAAAAGTGGTAGGGGTATGTGACAAAGGATAGCAAGCAGTTCAGAACAAAAAAAAAAAAAAAAAAAAAAAAAAGCAACTAAACAAAGTACAGACACTTGACCTCAGCTTTACAGATGGTGTAGGGGTACAAAGAAAATTTACAAACTCTAGGAGGATATAGTGGAAAATCTCATGTCATTCAGGAAGCCCTTAAATGCAGAAGCCCAAAACATTTGGTTCTATATTCACCTCTCTACAAAAGTACTCTAACCCAGTCACAGTGAAGCAGCTAGGTGACCATGCAAGGGCATTGCAAGCAGCAGCATCCACAAGAAAGGCAGGAGCTGGAGAAACCATCAACGTATGGGTCCTCACTTCCTACAGCATTAATAAAGTATTGATGAACCTCAGTCCAACTCAAATTAAATGATTAATTTTCTCCTAACTATGAGTTTCAATACCTAAATACTCACCTGAATGTGAATAGGTCAGTTAAACAATTACACAAGCCAAGGTGCCTAACTCTGGTTTTTGAGTCATAAGTGATTAAAAAGACTGTCAGTACAACTCAAGATTGGAGATCTGCAACTGTCTTACTTGTTGAAAATTTTCAACTTTTCAAAATTCAACTTTACCTTAGTTGAAAATTCATTGGTATCAGGTCTTGTACTCCTTTCCTTACTTACTAGAACATAGGAACAGAACTCTGAAACTTCTAAAAGAAACTATGGGAGCCCTCAAAAGACATCTTTCAAGCAATTTCTCTGCAAGATTGAGCCCCAGATGAATACTATAAACTATCTGGAAATAGATCTCTATTTCTACTACTTTAATGTCATGGGCAACTTTTACGTACTCACTGAATATTCACCTTCCTCCCTTTCATCTTTTTCTGGATTGTAATTCTAACTGATGTTACAGAGAACATATACTCTGTGTAAAAATTCAATCACATACACAGGATTAAACAGGTTTTATTAAAAATATTGCTTATTTTATAGAAAAAAAAATCTTTAACATTAAGTTTAGACATTAAATTTTTAATTATGATTTTCCATAGCTTTTAATTGATTATAAAAATGTTACATTGCTGGTAACCCTCGTTGTTCTTGTAATCCTCTGCAAGATGCATGAATGACATATCATTCTCTTTAAGCAATATACATGGTGATATTGCATTTGTATCTTAGCGACTCATACAATAATTGCTTATGTAACCAATAAAATTAATTACTGGCCTAAGTTTGCCATACCATAAGGAAATGTTGAAAATGGTCTTATGTACCCTTAATACTCAGGTAATAACACTTTGCTTGGTTCTGCAGCTGTCCAGAAAGGCTGTCTTTGAACAGGAGTGTGAAAAGGGTGGTATTTTGTCTCAAGGTATGCATGCACTAAGAGAAAAGGTAACCACTGACCAAGGTTCTGTATTTGGTTTTCCAGCTGTAAATACATGAGTATTTCCAATACTTGTCAGCCACTTGCCAACACTTGCATGCTCTTGGTGCAATATTTCTGTTCATCGTTTTCTGCCCTGCTCAGTGGAAAGTTGGAAAGAGTGCAGCTGTATAAAGCAATGGCTAGCACATTTTTTATGAGTAAAATTTATGGAGTAATGTATCTACTTTTAGCATGACTATTGTTAAACCTGGAGATCAAGCAAAGTGACACTGAGTATATTGCTTTATCAATTGGATTCGTTCGAGTGAAAAATGCTGATCATGTCATGTCTATCCCCTGGGTGCAGAAACACTACTTCACTACTTGAGCGGTCGATACATAAAAGTCAAATTCATTATAATTTGTAGCTTTTTTTTTTTCTTGAAGAAGAACGCAGTTCTCAGTACATCAATATCAACTCTTAAATCCACATCGGATGGAGAGGGTACAGCACAGTAATTCAATCTCTTTACACTTAATATGGTCAGGAAGGGAGAATGAAAACAGCCTCTTGTAAAATGATGGAACAAACAGGATGCAATCATTCTGATGGAGCTTTGCAAAGGAGTCATTTTACACCATTCGTTACCAGGGCAACAAAATATAGTGAGCCCCATACATCTAACAGGTGACATTTTAGCTAAGAAATTGCTTCTTTGGTATTTTTTCTGTCTATGAAAAACAATGTTACCAGCGTTTTCACTTGTCATGTACTATAGGGCAACATATTCCTGCTGACAGGCCCATAATGGAAAAATAGAGCAGTTAAATAGTATTACAGTCTAACTTTTAGGATACATGCTAATCTGCTCTTTAAAGAGACTTCAGACATTTTCAAACACCCTGGAGACTTGAGTGACTGGAAATTTCTACATAAGTGTACATAGACGAGCAGACAGATGTGTTTAGTGGAAACAAAAAACCCCTCTTTTCCAATCTTTTCTGATTTAGCTAAAACCTGGAAGTTTCTTTTATAGATAAATACACTTCAGTGTTTGTAAATGGCCACCCACAAATACACCTGTGCCAAATACATCAAATGTGTTAGTTTCCATACCTTTTGTACTGTTGAATGTATCAATTATTGCTGGCCCACACTCATGAAGGTCACATTCTGGTTTCAGATTCCTGTACAATTGCTGTACAACAACTGAATTCAGAGAGAATTCAGTTCCATTTCCATGCCATCCATTTACATCCAGAAGGGGTTTAAGACCTGAGGCCACACCTGGAATACTGTGGCCAGTTGTGGGCTCCCCACTACAAGAGGGACATAGAACTACTGGAGAAAGTTCAGAGGAGGGCTACTAAGATGATCAGAGGATGGGAGCACCTGTCATACAAGGACAGGCTGAAAGAACAGGGCCTGTTTAGCCTGAAAAAGAGAAGAATAAGGGAAGGTCTTACCAGTGCATGTAAGTATTTGAGGTGAGGCTGTTGAGAGGATGGATCCAGTTTTTCAGTTGTGCCAAGTGGGAAGACAAGAGCTAATGGGCACAAACTGAAGCACAGGATGTTCCAGATGAATATGAGGGCATACTTCTTTACTGTGAGGACAATGGAGCAGTGGCACTGGTTGTCCAGAGAGGCTATGGAATCTCCTCTGGACATATTCAAAACCTACCTGGATGCCACCCAGTGCAACGTGCTCTAGGTGATCCTGCTTGGCAGGGGGGTTTGAACTAGATGATATTCAGAGGTTCCTTCCAACCTTGGCCATTCTGTGATTCTGTGAATGAACATGTCCATCTCCTAAAACCTACATTTTACATGTGAAAATAATTTCTCAAAAAAAACTTTTCCCATCACTTTGGGATGCAGTTGTGACACCCAACAGTGGGTCACAAATGTGACAGTATAGGATGTAGATTAAGAAAATATTAACAAAAAGCTTGAAGAAAAGTAATGTAATATACAAAGAAACTCTTGTCTGAGTACATGAGGGCAGCACATACTAATGAGTGAAACGAGAAGTCCAGATGCATGGAGGAAGACAGATATAATAGAGAACACTTGGTGTATTGGGTTTATGTGGCAAGGGCTTGGTAGCATGGGATCTGCAGAGGTGGCTTCTATGAGCAGAGCCCAGCAGCTGCCCCATGTCAGGTCAAAGCCAGCTCCAGCCATCTCCAAAAGGATCCAAGGCTGGTCAGGGCCAAGCCAGTGAGCAACCCTGGCTGGGCTTCTGGGAGAGCAGATTGAAGAAAGGATAAAAGCTGCTGCACAATAACAGCTGGGAGAGAGGAGTGAAAATCAGCCCTGTAGAAATCAAGGTCAGTACTGAAGGAGGGCAGAAGGTGCTCCATGGTCTGGAGCAGCAGTTCCCCTGCGGCCTGTGGAGAGACCCCTGGTAGAGCAGGCTGTCCCCCTGCAGCCCAGGGGTCCCACATGGAGCAGGTCTCAACACTACAGCCTGTGGAAGAGCCCCCGGTGGGGCAGGTGGATGTGGCCTGGAGGAGGCTGCGGCCCATGGAGAGCCCCTGCAGGAGCAGGGGATCTGGGGGTGCTACTGCTCATGGGGAAATGTGCTGGAGCAGTTTGCTCCTGGGGGATGGATGGACCCCGTGGTACAGAGCAGCTGTGGGAGCCTGTGGGCAGCCCCCGCAGGCTCAGTTTGGGAAGGACGGCATCCCGTGGGAGGGACCCCACGTGGAGCAGGGGCAGAGAGGGACCGTGAGGGAGCGGTGGAGATGAAGCATTAGGGACTGACCACAGCCTCCATTCCCTGTTCCCTTTGGCACTCAGGGTGGGGAGGAAGTACAAGAGGGTGGATGGGTGGGGGGGGGGGGGAGGGGGGAAGGAGGAGGGAAGGGGGTAAGGTAATCTTAGGTTGCTTTTAGTTTCTCACTGTTATAGTCTACTACTGATAGGCAATAAATTATATCAATTGCCTGATGCCGAGTCTGTTTTGCCCACGACAATAACTAGTGTGTGACTGAGCCATTTACTTCATATTCCACTATCTCCTCTTCCATCCCCCCCGCCCCCCTCATCCTGTTCTGTTGAGGAGGGGGAGTGAGAGAGCAGTTGTGGTGGAACTGAGCTGCCCAGCAGGATAAAACCACCATGCTTGTTTACATCAGTAGATACAAGAAAAGCAACATAGGCTGAGTGGCTTTAGATGCTGTAGAAAATCACTGGTATCAGCTATGAAACATAATGTCATCAGCAAGGACCAGGTGGAGGCTTGTGTAAAGGACAACACAGTACTGAATGAGAAAAGGAGAGAGTCGTGCACTTCAGCAGCAAAACAGAAGCAACATTACACAAGAGCAAGGGAAGAACCAGTCATAAGGTTAAATATATGCAGAGGTGACAGGAGGATGAAGAGTGACACTGAGTAGGAAATTAGTCACACTTCCACACAATAGGAATCAAAACCAGCAAGTCTTCACAAGCCTTGAAACCACTAAATATGAAGAGATTAGCGTACTTAGAGGTTCGATAATGGAGTGCCTTTGAAAATGCTTCCCCTTCCTATGCAGAATCAGAGGTCAAACATTTATCAGGGTAAGATTAGCCTACTCTGGCCAGGGAGGTGAGCCAGTACACACAGTTATGAAGACATCTGTGATGTTGTGATGGGATCCTTGAAAAGTGATGTTATGGCCAAGACTTTTAGGGGAAATACTTGTGTTTATTATCTGTTCCCTATGTCACACACAGTGACTAACTAGGTATAATATGAATTGACAGTTACTGGTTAAGTAAACTCTTAAGTTTTGATGAAAAGAATTAATTCCTTGCTTCAGCCCTTAGATCTTACTACTCCTTGTGGTGCAGTGAGGTGTGTATGGCAAGCCTACAAAACAATATTTTTCTGTAAATGCAAAATTCGTAATTTCTGAAAGGTGCCCATGTTCTTCAGTGCAGTCACAAACCATCCTCACTGAGTGGATAACAGGATTCCTAAAAGGCCACAGATGGACAGGTATTTGGCTGCATGTGAGACAAAGGCGGACCTGTGGGATTCCCACACAACCTGTATGACAGTGTTATAAGAATAGCACAGGGCAATACATTGCAGTACCAATACATTGCAGCTCTTGGTATTCAAAGGTCACAGGGAAAGCGCCTGACATCAAAGATGCCTATTTTTCTTTGCTCCCTGGATCTGCTGGGCAAAATCTGGCAGCAGTGCTGGTGGTTTCACGTGCTACTCACATGGCATAGCTGTGCCGAATTGGACAGTTCAGGCTGTGCCCAAGGCTTCCTTGACCTTGGGTGGTGAGAATAGAAAGTTTGATTTTGAAAGATGTGTGTTTGGAACATTTATTCCCCTGTCACTGTGACAGCGCTAATCTGTGCCCTATGGACCTTACGCTCTTGGCACTATTATTTCAACTGTCTCCCTCTCTCCTCTCTTATTTGCTTCTGCACACAGTATTTAACCCTCCAGTACAGGACTCACATTTTGCAATGTGTGTGCACTTCCTCCCTCAGGCCAAGGTATCCCTAACAACCAGCTGAGAGAGGGCTGCTCAGTAATTACAGGTTGGTTTATTGTCACTTATGTGCCAGGTCTTTTGTGCTTGTCCAAGTGCTCTAAAACAGAGTACAGTCACCTATGTATTCAGGCATATGTTTAGAAGTACATTTATTTCTTTAGGCATCTCTGCACCTCCAACCTTTGAACAATTTGTGTATCTCATTTGTCTCTCACACACTTAGACTACATCTGATTAAAATGTTAAACACAATGATGCCAGAAATAATGGTGTTGAGCAAAGCAAAGTATTGAGGTCGGCACAGTGCAGGTATAAAAATAGATTTTCCTTTTCTCTCAGATGTACAGATGCAGCTTTCAGTGATTCCATCCATACATATTATGTAGTTAGGAATTAGTGGAGCTTATCAAGCATATGCATGAAGAAGCAGAATTAGGTCTTTAGTAAGGAGTCAGTCATGTAACTTGCCTTGATGCTTTTTAAAATCTCCCTGTAAAAATAAATTGATGAAGATGTAGATGGTATTCAGAATTTATGGTTTCTTTGAAAAACAGAAATTAATTTTATAGGAAAGAGTCTAACATTTGTATGTTATGAATTTTCTGAAGTTCTGAATTTAAAAATATTTTTTTAGGTAGTCAGTATGTATGAATTTCCACAACCGAGGAAAAAATGGTTGTTTTGTTTTCTGTACACAAGCTGACCTGTGCTTTGATCATCAAGTTCAGGAGTGCAACAAAGGCAGGGTATCACCTAGCACAATTAATTAATATCTGTGTTTGTACAGTTCTTTAAATCTGTAAAGCCAGAAGGACTAAGATTATAAATGAATATCAACAAAAAAAAATGATACTCCCACTCTTCAAAAATGGTATACTCCATAAAAGACATATTAACATATTTTCACTAGAAAATTTCACACCTGAAACTTCTACTTTACGTTATAGATATTCAAAGCAGAAACATGTATTTTATCTGCAGACGTTTCTTTTTTTTTTCTTTGATTTGCAAATTGTTTATGTAATATTAATTATCTATCCTGTATTTGATTTAAAATAATATTCTGAAGTGTATATAAATTTTAAATTAACAAAAAAAAAATCTAAAGTGTTTAAACTTTGAACATTTAAATAAATCCATACATTCGTATAAATGTTATAAGTTCCTACTGATTCATTTTTTTTCCTTCTCTAAGGCTGGAGTAGATGCAAAAAAAATGCAAACAAGAATTCATTTCACACCTGTGTTATATCATAAACATTATTTGTTGATGTGCCTGATGTTCAGAAATTTGAATCTTAAGAAAAGAGAAAGGTGCAGAGTCATTTTAGAGTAGACAGTGTCACTTAGGAAACTTGGTTTCAGAACACTGTTGACTGTACTCTAGGTCATTTGAGAATGACATATTGTAAATACATGATAAATAATATCCCAAAAGTAGAACTCCATATAATCTTACTCTTACACAGACAGATGCCTGTTATTTTCATACTATGAAGTTGTTTTTTTACCATCAGCCTTTTTTTTTTCCTAAATTACAAATCTTTTCTTTAATAGTCAGAGCATTTTTTTTTTTTTTTTTTTTTTTTTTGCTGACTCCCTCAAGGGTAGAGAGGCCTTACAGACAGATCTTGGAAAATTAGAGGGCTGGGCAATCACCAACAATATGAAATTTAACAAAAGGAAGTGCCAGGTTCTGCACCTGGAAAGAGGCATCCCTGGGTATCTGTATAGACTGGGGGATGAGAGCAGCCCCACAGAAAGGGATCTGGGGGTTCTGGTTGATGGCAAGTTGGATATGAGCCAGCAGCGTGCCCTGGCAGCCAAACGGGCCAGCTGTACCCTGGCTAGCATGGCTTTGATGGCTGGTTTGAGGAGCAGCTGAGATCCCTTGGTTTGTTCAGCCCCGAGCAGAGCAGGCTGAGGGGAGGCCTCATGGTGGCCTGCAGCTCCCTCACGAGGGGAGCGGAGGGGCAGGCGCTGAGCTCTGCTCTCTGGGGACAGCGACAGGACCCGAGGGGACGGCATGGAGCTGGGACAGGGGAGGGTCAGGATGGTGATAGGGAAAGGGTCTGCACCCAGAGGGTGGTTGGGCACAGGGACAGGTTCCCCAGGGCAGTGGGCACAGCACCGAGCTTGCTGGAGTTCAAGAAGCATTTGGACAATGCTCTCAGACAAGTGGGCTGATTTTTGGGTGGTCGTGTGTAGAGCCAGGAGTTGGACTTGATGATCCTTGTGGGTCCCTTCCAACTCAGGATATTCTATGATTCTATGATTCTATGATTAATTTAATTGCTCATTCACTTCAGTAAAATAGTTTCATCATTCTCAAAAACAAACTTAAAATTGAGTCTAAATACCTTAAGAATATAGCAAAAGCAGAACTCTGAGGATTTTGTTTGTTTGTTTGTTTGTTTTCCTTCAGTTAATAAATGTTCATTCTTCAGAACTTTAGTTTAAATTCAGCACACAAAATTTAGGGTCCACCTTATTCTCTTCCATTTCCTATACTACCTTCTTCAGAGCATAAATGGTCAAGGAATCCCTTTAACTAGTCTACAGGTCAACAAGCCAGAAGCAATCACATGCTTTTCATTTTCATTTTCATTTTCATTTTCATTTTCATTTTCATTTTCATTTTCATTTTCATTTTCATTTTTTTTCCTCACTGCCTGTTCATTTCTCCCAGGCATTTTCTCATCCCTGATTTGTGGTGCTTCAGTGCTAAGGTTGTCTCCTTTCTATTTGGCTGTCACCCTTCTGAATACTGCCGAGACCTATTTCCCTGATGCTTTTGAAACGAAGGCAGTGTAGTGCATAATAACTAGGCTAAATATGTTTCTGTCTTTTTTTTTTTTTTTTTTTTTTTTTAATCAGGCATGTACAAATCAGAAGACTGAAGCCTGTTGTGGGCTCACTTGGGTTATGAAGTAGGATTTTAGAGGCCTACAGGCACTGGTAGGACTCGAATGACAGGATAAGGTTCTCTCTTTGAACACTATTTTGAGTGGGCAGGCTTTCTTTCACCTGAAAAAACTTGGTGTCTTGCCCTGTTTACTCCAGTCATCTGGGATCTCAATACTAATTAAAAAATCTATAGTCCTCCTGAGTGTTGGGAATGTGTGAGGTGGCCAATTTGCTGCTAAGTGAGATTACTCTGTGGGAGGTAAGTGCAGGCAGAACCAATCTGTGCATTAACTTACATGACAGAAGAATGGACAATTAAAGATATCTGATGTTGGTTACAGTGGTGCCGTGCAGATTGCTTAGGGATGATTAATTGTGCAAACCCTGATGTGGCCATCAGAGTTGACATCCAATCTAGGCAGCCAGAGAGGCAGGAAGGAGGGCACGAAAATGTCCAGTAAATTGGATTTTTTTCCACATGGCTTAGCCATTGGTACAAGCCATAGAGAAAATGGATTTGCTTTGGAGAACCATAAACACTTCAAATGAGGGATAATCTTCTTTTGATATTTTCAACAACATGTTTCAGTGTGGAAACTGATAAGTGAGAGTGGGAAGGAAATAAGACATCAGGAAAACATGGGAAACAAGTTGAGGAGAAAGTTAAGTGGGAGAAAAATCAAGTGAAAGATTATTTTTGCTGACATTTTTAGCACTGGTTTTATACAGAACTAAGTACCAGTTAAGGACAAAGTCATCAACCTTGAGTGAAGCACCTAAATCAATATGTAGGCAACCCAGCAAGTGACCTGGATTTCAGAAGTACTAAGTCACTTCAGCTCACGTTGATGTAGTATTCATTACCTGAGAGGGTCAGGCATATTTATTGATGGTTGAAAGTGAATTATAAATACATACTCATACAGATAGATGCAAATATAGGCATATCTAGCTCCAGAGCTCAGTTTTCTGAGGTTTTCCTAAGTGCCAATAGAAACCCATCGTAACATTAAAAAAAAAAAAAAAAAAAAAGAGAGAGAGAAGGATATTTGTTTATGTGACATTTTCAGAGGTCATAGTGGTTTTTAGAATGTTGTTATTGGCTAAAACATACTTTAATATTCTATTTATTTGTGGTCTTTGAGACACTAAACAAAGGGTAACTCTTCACTGGCAATTATTAAAGATTGCTATAAATACCAGTACACATAGCACAGGTCTCTAGTAAGGTCTGGGAAGCATTAAGCACAGGTAAGGCATGGGAAAATTTCCTCTTGCAAAGATGCAGCATAAAGGCTGATAAAACAGGTAGAGGTATACATGTACATCCAACCTCAGTTCATGCACCTCACTTTTTCCTGTTCTAAACCAGATGAGAAAAAAGTAAGAGGCTGTGCAAAAGGATAGTAGACAGAGGAGAGGAGAGCACTACTTTGCCAGATACTCCATATAGAACTGTCTGATGTGGAAACACGCTTTAAAACATTTCAAAATGAAATCAGAAGAAAAAATCTTCAAAACTAATGGAATTTTGATGTGAAAAAACATTTTATACATGATATGATAGGAAGTAATTATAGGGTGCTTCCAGTGCATGATTTTTACAGGAAAATAAACATTCCACAAGGAAAGCACATCCAAAATCTCTGAATGATGACCTCATAGAGAAAAATATCACATTAGTTCTTCTTAGGAATCTCTTTTAAAAATCTTGACTTTGTTATTTAAAATGAAGTAGCACAGCATACATTAAAGCTCATTATGTTGCAGTGTTCACTATTGACTTCAACCTGCTTGTATTCCCTTCTATAAGTAATCTGCAAATCTCTCATGAAAGCTATGCTAAGATGAGGTAGGCTGAGGCACTTTTTCCATGTTCATTAATGTTGCACCTGTGTGTTACTAATCACCCTTTATTAGAAGTGAACTTGTGCTGATATTTCTATGCCTGTAGTTAAAGCATTTGCATGGCATTTATTCCAGTTTTATACAGTAGCTGAGGGAAGACAGATTATGCTGTAGTTATCCTAGAGTCTAACAGAAGAAAATTACCGCTCCAAAAGTATTTTGAATTAATTCAGTGTACTGGAGGGAGTTTGCACTGATTCAGCACTGTTGTGATTTAACCCAGCCAGCAGCTAAACACCACACAGCCGTTCGCTCACCCTCCCCCCTCCCTCTCTGGAATGGGGGAGAGAAATGGGAAAGTGAAGCCTGTGAGTTGAAGTAAAGACAGTTTATTAAGACAGGAAAATAACAATAATAATAATAATAATAATAATAACAATAATGATGATAATAGTACTACTAATAAAAATGTGTATGAAACAAGTGGTGCACAATGCAATTGCTCACCACCTACTGACTGATGCCCAGCCTAACCCCGAGCAGCCTGGACCCCCACCCCAGCTAGCCACCCCAATATATTGTTCAGCATGACGTCAGATGGTATGGAATACCCCTTTGGCTAGTTTGGATCAGCTCTGCTGGGTCTGTCCCCTCCCAGCTCCTGCTGCACCCCCAGCCTGCCCATTGGCAGGACAGAGTGAGAAGCTGAAACGTCCTTAGCTTGGTGTAAGCACTGCTCTGCAACAATTAAAACATCAGCATGTTATCAGCACTCATCCTAAGCCAAAACATAGCACCCTACCAGCTACTAGAAGGAAAATTAACTCTGTCCTAACTGAAACCAGGACAAGCACTATGTGTGACATGGCTCTGCATTTTTAGCTTAGTACTGAAAACCCTAAACTCTGTGTGCACTCGCCAGGGTTAGGGTTAAAAATATCTAAGATGCAATGGCCAAGAGCTTCATCCACAATTAAATTCCTCTGGACTTTTGTATATTAGGTCAAATGCAATTTAAATACTAAATATCTAAGGGGAAAAAACAGCATTAAGAAGCTGGCATTTGACACTTTTGTTCCATAATTCAAGGTTACCTTCAATTTTTCTTTGATATGAAAAACTTCAGAGCTCACTGGGTACCAACCAAACAGGTAAATAACACACTGGAGGAATGGACCAAAGGCTGTTTTTGTATTGCTGCATTGCTAAAAGGATGCAAGGTGTAAGTATGAGCACAAAAGAGAACCAAACCACTACCTTATACACAAGCTGAAGTCATGCAGCATTTTGAGTATGTTCAGGAGAAAACCCTAAGTAGTGTTTACATTTAATTAAATGAGTTATGTTGTTCCAGGCACCATGTATGTTATCTTTGTCCCATTTATCTACATACCAATAGTACTGTTATTTTTAAATCAATGTGTTTTAAAAGAGTTTTAAAGATACGATATAAAGAATATAAAAAGAATAAGATAACCTAAATTCTTTTCCACAATTGAAGAATTCTTATAACAAAGCACCATTCTTAGAAGTTTCTTTTTCACCTAAAGATGTTCACTGAGGTACATGAAAAATAAGTCCTGATTTCTTCTTACTAAACTCGATCTTATTTGTGATTTTTTGCCAATGTTTTGCTTCAGATGGATAATGGTTTTGAATCAAAAAGTTATTTTCTTATGGGTGTTTTTAATTACCTATGGACTAATCAGAGACATCCAATTACATACTACTTTAACTCCACTACGGTCAGTGAAAGCAGTAAATAAATTAACATACCTTAGGGAATTGCTGTTCTCTATTAGTAGGAAGCATTGATTTTGCTTGACTTTCGCATAGCACTAAATGAAATTGACCCCAGAAAGCTGTTCTGGAATAGTTTGTGTCCACTGACCACTGAGAATGCAAAATTTCCCAGTTCTACCTTAGAAGTGAGTTAAAGCCATTCCAGTGATTGATTATTTTGTCCAAGCAAGTAACCACTATCATTCCCAGATGAACTTACTGGTTTTCTGTTCTTGAAGGCAAATTCACTGATTCCATATGGTTTATGCAAGAGCTCGTGTAAATGATATATAATTCTTTTTACCCTGAGTAAGGTGTTCTTACTGAGTTCCATCAGGCTATACAACTTCAAAACAACTCTGACTCTAACCTCTTGTCTTCAGATGCCAAACTGTCTTTTTGGATTCCTGGGCTGTATGTTGCCCAAAAGTCACACTAATGAAGTGAAAATCATCATGGTGTTGTCTCCTTAAACTCTGCTGGGCAACATTTATATCCTGAAGAAAATTCTGTTAGGTTATGCCTGAGTAGACCTTTTTGTTTGATGAGACTTACAAAAGGCACAGTGGATTAGAATTATTATCATTAGGAAACTGAGGTTTTTGCATTTAAGTATGGTGGACATTATAAAGAAATGTCAGGTTCTGGGGCTTGGGGATAGAAACTTTTAAACTAACCTTGAAAAGAAGAACACCATGTAACAACAATGCACAAGCAGGAAAATGCATTGATTCTGCCAGCTAGATTAATGTCCTCTCTTACTTAGATGTGCACTGTCAGCTTTGTCAGGTTAGGTAATTATTTGCTCCTTTAGTTCTAAGCAGTTGCCCATGCGTGTGGATTGCTAATAAGCAATAGAAATGCTCCTGTTGGGAGAGTGTTATGTGGAGAAAATGGTCTAGTGAACATGTGTATCAGTAGTAATGGTCAGAAATATTTCTGCACACAATTTTTGTTGATGTCATGGTGTTGTTTTAGGAAGGACAAAACTTTTCAAATAAACTTACTTAAAAACAAACAAACAAACAAACAAAACTTTCTTTAGTGCATGTTTCAGAAATGTCAGGGGAACAGCTGTTAACCAAGGTAATTTTTCCTCACGAGACAGCAATCCCTTTCCCAGTAGATCACAGAGCCCTGGAGACCCAGAAAGTGAGAGAACATATGATCCTATGGTCCTATTTGTTTAGTGTCTTTTACAAAAAGTATGAAATGAGTGTCCCATTCCACTTGTGTTTGCACCATATGAGCTTCTTGGCAGCCATGGCTTAGGCAACACCCTGCATTTGTTGTACCTGTTCTCCTCCATATACGGTTAAAAGTCTGTTTTTAGTTAGCTCCCTGGGCAGAACAACCTGATTGAGAACTCCTCAGTATTCCACAAAGGATAATCCCAAACATCTGCCTTGACCTTAAAAGATCAAAGAGATCTTTTCATTCACATTCATAAGATCTTTCCACTCACACTCAGGTCTTGGATTACTTCTGAGACTGCCAAGCTATGATTGCAACAGCAATATTTGGACACTGGCAGTCAGGCTCTGGTCACCCCGTCACTTCATACACCCACAAAACAGCCACATAAGTACAAGAGTTTTCAGCCACCAGACATACAAGTCTCATATTCAGCCACCAATCTAGGGTTGAAAGGTCTCCATAATATTGCTACAAAACCTCTGTTCCATCCAGTTCTTTAAAGCCAAAATAAAGCCAAATGTATTCCTCACTGAAATTCTGCCCTACAAATTGCACACATTTCTACCAACAAGGTATATTTCCTGCCTTTCCCTCTCCTCAAAGGAGGTGAGCTTTCAGCAACTGTTGTGGGAAAACTACAAGAAAAATAAAACAAGTCAATATTCCTGTAACAGAATTGGAAGGAATGAACTAGCACAAACCGTAGACTGAAAAAAAAAAAAAAAAAAAAGAGAGAGAGAGAAAAAAATGTAATTCATTATGTAGAGGAAGAGAGGGGGAGTAGAATACCACTGGCACGAGGTGTGCTTTGAATTCTATAAAATACTTGGGCTATGTTAACGGGCAGGTTCAGGTGTTGTTCCCATCATCTTTTATCTTTGCTACCAACTGTACAAAGTGCTTCTGTGTACTGTCAAAAGTCAGCTAAAACATGTGTAAACATATGCCGTGTCAGTCATTAAGTAGAAGGGTATAATTACACTTTTAAATGTGGCAAAGCATTTTGAAAGTAGCGTATAATTTTCCAGAGCAGGAACCTTCATGAAATATATCTTTTCCTGAGTGTTTATACAGCCTGACATCTTCAGGTTTGTTCAGATCAAGAGCCCCACTGTGAACAAGCAGGTTTCAGACAAAGGAAGCAATTTGTTCTTTAGGTGCCATTTCAATAAGGGGGAAAGGCAGTGAGAGGTAGGCAGAGCAGAGGAGGTGGGGGGGTGAGGAGAGAGGAAGAAAAAGAATCAGAAGGGCACACCATCTTACTGCACAGGGTTCAGGAATATTCAGGATCTCACATAATTACCCCGGGAACTAACGTTCAAGAGTTTCTTAGTGTCAGGGTGTTGTTTTCATTGTTGGAAAATGATGATGCCAATTTACCCCTGAAATGAATTTTCAGTGAAAGGTATGGGGTTTATACTTTTAATTAAATTAAATAGGCTCACAGCTCCCTTGTGAGCATTGGGACTTTGTAGTCTTACCAAGAAAAAGGAGCAGAAGGGTTCCAAGAGGGATATTACAAAACATTCATTTCCTACTTATGATACTAAACCTACACAAGAGGGATCTGCAAAACCTGTCCAGAAGTATGAACACTATCTCTGCATTAATTCCATAATTTTTAAGGTAATTTTGGAAAAGATGAGCTTAAATATTTCCAATAAATATTTAATGGCTGCCACATGATTCTGCCTACTAAACTCAGCTAAGCCATTGGGCTATTTTGGCTTGCCAAAAGCTGAGCCACAATAATCACCACTGCACATATAACATCTTCAACTGCAACAGAGTGAGATCTCAATGAACAGTAATAGAGGAAGAGCAAAGCAACATTTTCTGGTACTTGCAATGGGCCAAAACCACATATGTGAACTGTCTCAATCAGCTGATGTCCATTTTTTTTGCATGTTTATCTGGCCCTGATACTTATTTTTTCTTGAAATATTTATTTTCCCATGGAATATATCAGTATGTTTGGCTCAATAAAATGCTGATGTTTGTTAAATGTACAATCTATATTTTATGTACTTTGCATCTTTACAGCTGTGTCCTGAAAGTCCTTATTCAACCATGAGTAAAAGTTAGTGGTAACTATTCAGTGACTGGTAAACATCTCAAAAAGATGTGGAAAATATAAAATTAACATCAGTTTAATTAACACTAATGCAAGCAATACTAAGGTGATTCCCAACTCTCCTCTTCCTGATCAATTAAACCAAACAGTTTACTTCTAGTGTATAGAAGGAATAAAATAATTGTCCAATCTGTCTTATTTTCAAGTCTTGTTAACATAATCATCTATTTCTCACTGTTAATATTTGTCACCAAATTCTTCTGCAAGTTAATTTATATCTGCCTGATCAAGCAATGGAAGCCATATAGAATGTATAGAGAAATATAAGATGGTTAAATGTATAGAAAGTAGCCATGGAGTTCAGAGTGAAAGAGAATCCATGGATGATAACACTATGATTATTTCTTTACTGCACAGCAATAATGAAGAAAAAGTCTCTAAAAGTATTAGCTATGTATGCTTCACTGCAAAGTAGAAAGAGAGTTCCCCGAACTTGTGTCCACATACAATAGCAAATTTGAAACTTTCTTAATACTGAAGCAGTCATTCACCAACCTGAAAATGGAAATGAATATTGCTGCACTCATATGAAGATCTCTATTGCTCAGCTCTGTTCCTGTCAATTTCAGATGCATCTGAAACTGAGGATGGGCAGTCTGACAATCCACATCATAACGATAGAACTCTGTATTCCAATTTTTATGTGTTTTCCCAAATTCTTACAAATATTTTGATTTAATGATAAGATTTTTCCTGTAGTCCTAGAAGAACTTGCCCCAAATTCCCAAGACTGGTTCCTTCGTCAGATTCTAGACAGTCAAGGTCACAATTAAATTATTTTGAATACCATATAACAGTACTCGTTGGATGAAATTAGATCTGCCACATTCATGTTTCAACTGTAATATAAATTTAATTTATTTTTCCTTCATATTCTTTTGAATGTACATCATATTCTCTTTGTAATCATTTATATTTTTAGTTTTGGTCTTACAACATTCTGAAGTCTCATCGCTGAATATGTGGGATACATACACAGTCAAATGTGTTTTAATTTATTTTGCGTTAAATAGGCCAGTTGACTACTTTATTTGGACTACATAGCACAGCAACAAGACTTCATGTAGATGTTCTTTTCACAGCAGAATTAGTATTTTCAGATTTTAAACACATCTATAGCTTTCTAGTACTCGGTATCTGCTTTGTTAATCAACATTGTGTTATTCTTGCCTGGGATAGAGTTATTTTTCTTCATTGAAGCTCATATGGTGCTATGTTTTGGATTTGTGATGAAAATAGTGCTGATAACTTATTGATATTTTAACTGGTGCTGTGGTGATTTTACTTAGCTGGATAGTCAAGCTTCACCACAACAGCTCGCTCACTCCCCCTCCTCAAAAGTAAAGGGAGAGAAAATATGATGAAAAGGGCTCAAGAGTTGTGAAAAGGACAGAGAGATCACAACAATTATCATTATGGGCAAAACAGACTCACTGTTGGGAGATTAGAGAAATGTGTTACCTATTACTAACAATCCACAGCAGTGAGAAACAAAGAAAACAAACTAAGAACACCTTCCCCCCATCCACCCTCTTCCATCTGCTCCCCACCCTGAGTGGCACAGGGTAACAGGAAATGGAGGTTGTGGTCAGTCCCTGACGCTTCATCTCCACCGCTCCCTCATGGTCACTCTGCCCCTGCTCCCCGTGGGGTCCCTCCCACAGGATGCCATCCATCCCAAACTGAGCCTGTGGGGGCTGCCCACAGGCAGCAGCTCTTCAAGCACTGCTACCACACAGCTCTGTACCATGGGGTCCATCCATCCCCCAGCAGCAAACTGCTCCAGCATGGGTCCCCCACAAGCAGCTGCTCCCCCCAGAATCCCTGTTCTGGTGTGGGCTCCTCTCCACGGGCTGCAGCTCTGGCCCCGGGCCTGCTCCTGCAGAGACTCTCCATGGGCTGCAGCCTCCTCCAGCCCACATCCACCTGCTCCACCGGGGGCTCCTCCACCCATGGGGGGGCTGCAGCGTGGAGATCTGCTCCATGTGGGACCCATGGGCTGCAGGGGGACAGCCTGCTCCACCGGGGGCCTCTCCCTGCACAAGCCACGAGGGAACTGCTGCTCCAGAGCATGGAGCACCTCCTGCCCGCCTGCTCTGACCTTGGGGTCTGCAGGGCTAGTTCTCACTCCTCACTCTCCCAGCTGTTGCTGCATTGCATTTTTGTTTGTTTGTTTTTGTGTTCTTTTTTGTTTGTTTTTTCCCTTTCTTAAATCTGCTCTCATAGAGGCACAAACAACATTGCTTATTGGCTTACCTCTGGACAGTGGCAGGTCCCTTTTCAGCTGGCTGAAAATGGCCCTTATCTGATATGGGGCAACTCCTGGATTCTTCTCACAGAGGCCACTCCTGCAGCCCCCCTGCTACCAAGTCCTTGCCACATAAATCCACTACAACTGCTGACCAGTGCTTTCAGGTCTTTTCACACACTGCTCCACCAGAATACGGTCTTGGGGTACACAGGAAGTTAGGAGAGCACACAGCTAGGATAGGTGATCTCTACTGATCAGAGGGATATCCCACACCATATGGCATTATTCTCAGCAACAGAAGATGGACAAAAAAAGGGGGGACATTTGGAGTTACAATGCCTGTCTTCCCAAGTAGTTGTTGTACATGATGAGCCCTGAAGTCCTGGAAATGCCTGAACCTCTGCCTTCCCATGTGAAGTAGTGAATTAATTGTTTGTTTTTATTTTCTTGAACATGCAACTTTTACTATACTTACTAATCTGTCTTTGTTCATGACCCACAAGTTTCCTCCCTGTTACCGTTCCAACTCTCTCCCCCATCCTACAGGGGGTGAGTGAACAACTGTAGTGCCCAGCTGCTTACAGGGTCTTAGCCACCAGCAGTACGCAGGCCCAAGTCCAATAAAGACATTGTGCGTGTTCTTAAAATCAGTTCTGCTGAGTTATCCCACTGAAGTGAACCACATTATACAATATTCCTACAAAATCTGCAGGATTGTGACTTTGTGTCACAGACACAGCCAGAAAGTCCCAGTCAAGGCAGCACAGGGCAGTGGAAAAACACAGTCATTTGCATGATTTTATTCATCATGTACTATCAGATAAATAATTCCTTAAGACCAGATGTGGACAATAGATTTCTAAACACATATTGGAGTGGTTTTACATATCATTGTGCTGTATCAGATTCTGCTCAAATTGATGGTTTCTTTGTCATTACCAAGTTATGTCTAACATTATTTAACAGTTATATAGGCCCCACCATAAACAAAGACAAAATAAAAAGAAAAATAGTTTCCTAAACAGATTTATTTTTTTCTTCAGTAATCACTAACAAAATAAGTTTAGCACTTTATTTCCACTGTCATGAAATTAAAAAGAAGCTGTGCATAATACACATTCTAAGCTTGAGGGTTTGTACTTTTTCAGTGTAACTAAGTGTAGTTTGACCATAGAAGAAAAATATATTTCACTTTGTTTTTAGTAGCAGAAAATCACTTTAAATCCAGAATCTTAATTTTCTAATGACCTTCATTTCAAGTGGCATATATTAATTTATTTTAAAAATTAAAAAGATTTGCAACCACTTTTATTTTTGTAAGTATTTCCATTTGTAATAAAGAATGGTGTGTACAGTGATGAGCTCTCACACAATTTTGGCCTCGGAATTACTTTTAGCGCTCAGTGTCATCAGTGGGTAGTTCTCTGAAAATGTCAATTCAGTGATCTGCAGCAATCAAATATCCAAATTAAACATTGAAAATATTGGGACAGTAGTAGAAAACATAAATATATATATAATTAAAAATCTTTATAAAGCCATGCCAAGGTTACATGTTGATTATAGAGTGGTTCTGGTCCTATCTGCTCTGAAGGTCCTGTCTGCTCTGAAGCAGACAGTAGAACAAGAGATGACACAGAGAAGAGTAGTGAAGGTGATCAGAGATCAGAATTATATCCCCATAAGGTTACATAAATAAATAAGAACATTTTGGAGAAGATGTTGTAAACAGGTCATTATTACAGAGGTTGATAAAATTAATGCATGATGAATTCAATAAAAAAAAATGACTATGTGTCATTTCACATTATGGAAGAACTAAGTGAACCTTGTGAAATTTTGAAATATGGTTAAAACAAGAAAAGTATTGACTTTTAATCTTTGGTGAGCTCTAGGCATTTTAAAGACATGATACTGTCAATAACCTTTGCTATCACATTATAATAACTCTACTACATCTAAAATATTTTTACATTCTTTCATTCTAAAAGGTTGCAGTAGCAGTCTCTCTTCCTTGGTTTTCATCACATGTACTGGTATATGGTATATCTCATCTGTCCAGCAGATCTCTCCCATAGTTGCAGTGACTCTACATGCATGTTTGGTTGAGAGGACTTTTGTTTTAATGAAATACCAAATGCCCTCATTCAGCACAACACTCGATCACTTACTCATCCGTGAGAGGTAGCTGTGGTAGAAAGAAGTAATCCAATAACAAGGTTACCTATCATTGCCATGACTTTTTAAGTAAATTGTTACTACTTATTTAAATCCTTGTGCAGTTTTGCCATATGCTGAATTAGGCTTTTCCAGGATTGGCATCCATTTTTCATTGCAATAGCTTGCTTACAGTATGCAGAAAGGTACTGCCAGAAGAAAACAAAGAGGTTGATATCTGGATCTACTGTGTACATAAGTGACTTTATGCATTTATTATGCGACTTGGTAACATGCAATCCTCTAGTAGACCCAGTGTTATCCTTTAATTGTAGATATAGCTTCTACATAAAACTCACAACTTATGCAACTATATCATCTTCATTAAGCCTAGTATGTAGAAAGAATTTACTTACCTTAATGATACAGTAATGGACTTTTTATCCAGGGTTTTGAAAAGGCTGTTAGGCCACACAAAATATTTTTCCCAAAGTGCTTCAAGTCATTTTCAAGAAAGAAGACTGTGCTTAACAGGTCAAAGCAGCACCACTAGCTATGTTAAATAGATGAATTAAATACAGATATTTGAAAGATAACTGGGTAGAAAAGAGATTCTGAAGAACAGATGTGTTTCTAAGCTGAGAATTGCCCAATTTTTCGCAACCTTAGATCCTCAGTTGCCATTCCTTTTGGGGGATCCCTTTCCTTATATACTTCCATTTTAGATAGGCTTTTACAATGCAAGGCCATTTTTATGAGTGCTATTAATGATTAATGCATTGCATTTTTATGTCTTCCACACACCTAGATCTTGCACAGGACACTATACAGGTCTCATGAATCTGTGACAGTGTAGACAATTTAGTGTAACTGAAAATCGGACCTTAAACTACTGCATCGGCTCTAAATGTGTGCAGTCAGTGCCATGGCTTTCATTACCTTAAAGGGGAGAAAAAAAGCAAATCTTCTGAAGTTATCAAATTATATTTTCTTTTGAGTCCTATTTGAAGCTACAGTAGAGGTACCATTTTTCAATTTACAGCATAACCTCTTCCCTTATACTAGGGAGTATTAGTGGGCTATACATTAAGGAAAAGAAAGGCTAATGCATCTTGCAAAACCCACATTAAACAGCACAGATTGTTCTAATTATGCCATAAGGACTCTGACAAGCCTTCATTTTTGAAGCATTTTTTGAATATTTCAAGCATGTTTATTTAAGAATATATTGTTTCAGTGAAGGAAGAGAAAATAAGGAAAACAGAAAAATATACAGGTATGACTGAGTTTGCAAAGAGCACTGCTGAAAAGGTGCTTGGTGATAAAAATGTGTAACTAAAAGAAGTTGAAGGAATAGGACACATTTCCACATAGAGACCTATATCATCCAGTAGAAAGATTTAACACTGTACATGTACAAAACTTGATGTAACTTTCTGTAACATTTTATTATTTCATAGAAATAATATTACTTATTTTGTTCAGGCTGTGTTTCACACACCTTTTCCCATGATGTTTTGTTGCTAGGCTTAATAGATCTTTATAGAAAGTTTGTCCTGCAATCAGCTACATGGAAGGTGGAAGATGGCTTAAAGACCTTCCAGGACATCGGGATTCCAGCATTTAGCCTCACAACAAGATTGGAGAATAAAGTATAACTTAAATGTACTACATCTTTTGAGCAAGAACCTACACATGCTCTTATGGTATCTTCGGCTCTGCAGTATCATAGCGCTTTAATGTAGTGTAGATTAAATGATATGTTTAATGTACGTAGTTCGTTATCTTTTTCATCACACTCTCAGAAACAAAATGGTATGTGCACTATCTTGATAATGTACATATTACAAGGTTTGGCTTTATTAATGATGAAAATTCTGTGCTACTATAATCTACACATCATGAAGTACAAGTCCCACTCTTATCTCTTCTCCCAACAGCATTTTGGAGGGTGACTCCTTTTCAAGTGCTGAGTCCTGCATGTGGGGCACAGTAACCCCAAGCAACACTACAACCTGGGAATTGAGTGGTTAGAAAGCTGCCTGGCAGAGAAGGACCAGGGAGTATTGGTTGATAGGCAGCTGAATATGAGCCAACAGTGTGCTCAGGTCGCCAAGAAGGCCAACAGCATCCTGGCTTGTATAAGAAGCAGTGTGGCCAGCAGGGCTAGGGAAGTGATTGAAGTGATTGTCCCCCTGTACTCAACTCTGCTGAGGCTGCACCTTCAGTACAGTGTTCAGTTTTGGGCCCCTCACTACAAGAAGGACATCAAAGTGCTTGAGCGAGTCCAGAGAAGGGCTGTGAGGGGTCTGGAGAACAAGTCTTACGAGGAGCGGCTGGGGGAGCTGGGATTGTTCAGCCTGAAGAAGAGAAGGCTCAGGCTCATACTCTACAGGTACCTTAAAGGAGGCTGTAGCAAGGTGGGTGTTGGTCTGGTAAGATGAAGAAAAATTTTTTCTTTTAACCCTTTTTACTGATTTAATTAACCCTTCTCTTAACCCTTTTACTGATTTACGATTCTGTTCTTTTTTTCTGGCAACACCTAAAACCAGGGGGGTTTCAGTACATTTACATTGGAATAAACTTTTGTAGTGGGTTTACGTGGCAAGGTTTTGGTAGCAGGGAGCCATAGGGGTGGTTTCTGTGAGAAAGATCTAGAAGCTGCCCCATGTTTGGGAAGGGCCCCATTGTTTTCCAGATCCGAGCCAATAAGCGATGTTGTTTTTCGCCTCTGTGAGAGCATATTTAAGACAGGGAAAAAACGCTGCGCCACACAGCAGCCGGGAGAGTGAGAGGAGCGAGGAACAGCCTTGCGCCAAGGTCAGTGTAGAAGGAGGGGGAGAGGTGCTCCAGGCGCCGGAGCAGAAGTCCCCTGCGGCCTGTGGTGAGGACCATGGTGAAGCAGGATGTCCCCCTGCAGCCCATGGAGTACCACGGTGGAGCAGGGTTCCACGCTGCAGCCCGTGGAGGAGACCACGGTGGAGCAGGTGGCCCTGCACCGATGGAGGCTGCCGCCTGTGGAAGACCCCTGCCGGAGCAGATTCTGGGCCGGACCTGTAGCCCGTGGAGAGGAGCCCACGCAGGAGCAGGTGACCCGGCAGGAGCTGCTGCCCGTAGGGGAGCCAGGTTGGAGCAGTTTTCTCCTGAGGGATGGACCCCGTGGTACGGACCCATATCTGGAGCAGTTCTGGAAGAGCTGCTGCCTGTGGGAAGCCCACGCCGGATCAGTTCATCAAGGACTGCATCCCGTGGGTGGGACCCCACAGCACAGGGGACGAGAGTGACCGAGAAGGAGCGGCAGAGAAGAAGTGCTGTAGACTGACCATAACCCCCATTCCCCGTTCCCCTGCGCCGCTCGGGGGGAGGAGGTGGAAGAGGGTGGATGGGGGGGGAAGGTGCTTTTGGTTTTTTTTTCTTTGTTTTCTCACTTCTCTCGCTTGTTAGTTGTAGGCAATAAATCTTACTATCTCCTTATGCCGAGTCTGTTTTGCCCGTTACAATAATTATTGCGTGATTTTCTCGTCCTTATCTCAATCCTTGAGCCCTTTTCACATATTTTCTCCCCATTCCTCTTTGAGGAGGGGGAGTGAGAGAGCGGCTGTGGTGGAGCTCGGCTGCCCACTCGAGCGGAACCACGACAGTCTTTTTTGGCGCCCAACGTGGGGCTCGAGGAATTTGAGATAAGGATGATAGTTAGTAGAAGTAACGGGCAAAAATATGTGCAGGATGATTGTTAGGAATGTACAAGTTGTGAAGAATTAAGAAAGCAGTAACTGTTAGTGTGGTGAAGGGACGAGGGGTGGTGTGTGTGTAAAATGTCCACCTTGTCGGTGCTGTGATGATGTTATGTTTATTTTGGTGTGGTGAATTCTTTTTCGTTTTGATTTAAGTGAATTTTGTGAAGGTTGTTGTGATAATTGTAAAGTAAGAGTATGTTGTGAGTAGTCTTAAATATGCTTTTAACAGAGGCGAGGGGTGGAATGTAGTGGGTTTACGTGGCAAGGTTTTGGTAGCAGGGAGCCATAGGGGTGGTTTCTGTGAGAAAGATCTAGAAGCTGCCCCATGTTTGGGAAGGGCCCCATTGTTTTCCAGATCCGAGCCAATAAGCGATGTTGTTTTTCGCCTCTGTGAGAGCATATTTAAGACAGGGAAAAAACGCTGCGCCACACAGCAGCCGGGAGAGTGAGAGGAGCGAGGAACAGCCTTGCGCCAAGGTCAGTGTAGAAGGAGGGGGAGAGGTGCTCCAGGCGCCGGAGCAGAAGTCCCCTGCGGCCTGTGGTGAGGACCATGGTGAAGCAGGATGTCCCCCTGCAGCCCATGGAGTACCACGGTGGAGCAGGGTTCCACGCTGCAGCCCGTGGAGGAGACCACGGTGGAGCAGGTGGCCCTGCACCGATGGAGGCTGCCGCCTGTGGAAGACCCCTGCCGGAGCAGATTCTGGGCCGGACCTGTAGCCCGTGGAGAGGAGCCCACGCAGGAGCAGGTGACCCGGCAGGAGCTGCTGCCCGTAGGGGAGCCAGGTTGGAGCAGTTTTCTCCTGAGGGATGGACCCCGTGGTACGGACCCATATCTGGAGCAGTTCTGGAAGAGCTGCTGCCTGTGGGAAGCCCACGCCGGATCAGTTCATCAAGGACTGCATCCCGTGGGTGGGACCCCACAGCACAGGGGACGAGAGTGACCGAGAAGGAGCGGCAGAGAAGAAGTGCTGTAGACTGACCATAACCCCCATTCCCCGTTCCCCTGCGCCGCTCGGGGGGAGGAGGTGGAAGAGGGTGGATGGGGGGGGAAGGTGCTTTTGGTTTTTTTTTCTTTGTTTTCTCACTTCTCTCGCTTGTTAGTTGTAGGCAATAAATCTTACTATCTCCTTATGCCGAGTCTGTTTTGCCCGTTACAATAATTATTGCGTGATTTTCTCGTCCTTATCTCAATCCTTGAGCCCTTTTCACATATTTTCTCCCCATTCCTCTTTGAGGAGGGGGAGTGAGAGAGCGGCTGTGGTGGAGCTCGGCTGCCCACTCGAGCGGAACCACGACAACTTTGTGCCCAGGGAAGTGGTTGAGTCACCATCCCTGGAGGTCTTTAAAAGACATTTAGATTTAGAGTTTAGTGCTACGGATTAGTGGAGAACTTGTTAGTGTTAGGTCAGAGGTTGGACTAGGTGATCTTGGAGGTCTGTTCCAACCTAGATGATTCTGCAATTCTGTGATTCTGCCAGACCTGCTGGGTCAAGGTCTGGAGGTCTATACCTGTACAGCAGTGAAAGTACAGATCAAGGAGCAGGGATTACAGCTGATGTTTTTAAGTGTCCAAATATCACTGTTTTGCATCTTACATATTGTCACTGATGAATGACAGATCCAGTTCACTAGGCCCCTGGTGCTATCCTGGGAAGTAAGGTGGACAGAGAGGTGACAGCAGTTCTCAAAGGCAAAGTCCACATTTGTGCTCCTCCAGTAATAGTCTGGTGGCATGCTGACCTCCACATATGGCATCTGCTCTCTGAACTTAGTGAGATGTGAGGCTGCCAACAGACTGAATTCCAGAAGCCAGAAGGAGATGGCTTCATAAATACATTCTGGTTTCCAAATCTTTTTCTTACTAGACTAGTAGAATGAAAAGCAGAGCTCTTTTCTGATTCCGTTGTGTGTTATTGTGAGATTTGCCATTTCTGTTGGCTGGAAGGTTCATCTAGGCCACTTGCACATATTAAATCATAACAGAAGTAGCGTCACTAGCTACCCAATCATAAGAGCAAAGGAAAAAATACTTTGTTAAGACATTCATTTTAAAACAGCATATATTAAAGAGGAAATGTTAGCCAGGGTTCACAAGTGTTCCCTGAATTACCATTGTTTTCTCCTTTCTTTGCTTTCTATTCTTCACAGCATAACCTACAAAACTGAAAAGAGAATCAAAAATAAAAAGAATGACAGAGACCTGAGAGTTGTTACTAGCAATGTTCAAAAAGACAGGTGTTATTTTTCTCTAGTCAGGAAGTAAAAAAAGGTGAAGAAACCCCCAGTGAGGATTTCTCTCTCTCTCTCTCTCTCTCATGTTGGAGGTCCCAGAATATCTTAAGATGCTGTAGGTGGTTTCTATGTCTCCAGCAGAGAACAGGACAAGTTGAAACACACTGTTTTCTCCCACACTGAACCCAGATGTCATGGGGTCTCTTAGGGATGGTTGCCAGTAACTGACAAAGTTCCTTTAGTTAGTTTTGGAGCCCTGATTAGAGAGTTAAAAAGGACTCTTTGATTAGAACTTTATTGTACATCCAACACTGGAAACATAAACATGTGAGAGTGGAAGACTTCCCAGAACTTCCTTCCCAGGATCTTGCTACCATGGGCAATTGCACCAGGTAATTTATGTCAGAAATAATAAAAGTCTTTTCTAAAGATTCTGAGGGTGCTAGCCCCCACTGCTGTGACTGGAAGGATGTTCCAAACCAAATTCAGCATCCAAATAGGTAGTTAAAAGAGATGGAAAATCCAATAGATGATGGATAGATAGATAGATAGATAGATAGATAGATAGATATAGATATAAACACACACACACACATATATATATATACGAACCAATAATGAATAAAACAGAAAAAAAAATATATATGGAAAAATGACTTTTCATTTTCTCTGTTGAGAAACTTATTGTTTTGTCTTTTCCTGAACCATGTTTTGCACTCCCCTGACCATTGCTTTACCCTTCATCTGCAACTAGTCCAGCTCAGCTCATTTTTATCCACAAGAGCAACAATTAGGAAGGAGCATGCAAGCAAGGTGTCTCCAGTGCGTTGTATGAAATCACTAGCATTCTTTTCCTTCTGTTGGAAATATCTATTTGCTTTTTATCACAAATTATTCTCGTCTGTCACAGTCACCTTGTTAGTAGCCACTATTCTCTCCACTGGCAGTCTCTCCATTTTCACAAATGTCTCTGAGACCTCCCTGATTATGATGTACTGTTTAAAATGCCTGCTAATTCCAAACACTGCAAGCTAGACTTTTGAAGATGCAAGCATCAAATACAAACTACGGTCTGTAACTAAAAGCTTATTGGGGGCAGCCATATTATCATTTACTTGGTAGCTCTGCTATTGGGTTATGTATATGTACAGAGAGTGAGTTTTAAAATCCATACTATTTAAAATACATGAATGTTGTTAATATGCATTTCATTTAACCCCAAGGACTCGTTTAAACCTCTTGTGTGAATTAACATTTATAAATGTTTTATTTGAAATGTGTATTATTTATCCACTGCATCATGAGAGGGCTGAAGGAGCCAGAAACTATAAATATGTGTGGAAGGGCATGGAAAAAAAATCATCATAAGAAGTCTGATTCTGTTCCATCACTACTAGTGGTATAGCATCATACCCAGGGAACAAAAGCAACCAAGAAAGTAAATTAATAAATAAATAATACTGAGCAAGCCATCAAAGCAATAGTTGAAGAGGAGAATGTCAAAAAGAGAACACGGAAAAGTGGTCTTGCTTAAGTGTTTTGACTACATTTTCTAATACGGAAGTTGAATATACTACATTAGCAGAGAAACCCAAGAAAGAGGCAAAGAAAGGACTATAAAAGCTGTAACAACCTATTTGGGTCATTGCTCTCTAGATAGAATGGCTTGGGTTGGAAGTGACCTTAAAGGTCATCTAATTCCAACTCCTATGCCAGAGCCAGGGATGCCACCCACTAGATCAGGTTGGCCATCCAGCCTGGCCTCAAACACCTCCAGGGATGGGACATCCACAACTTCTCTGGGCAACAACTCATATCACCTACTTCCTGTGTCCTGGATACTTTCCATCAATTTTCTCTGTTCCTAAATATAGAGTCAACAGCTGAGGTGGCTGTTGACTCTAGAAAAATTTTACTCATCTCCATGGTGGGGTTTAACCCTACATTTGTCCCCTCCCACCTTCTTGTGCACCCACAGCCTCTTCTCTCATGGGGCAGGGTATGAAGCAGAAAAGTCCTTGATTTAGTGTAAACACTGATTACCTACAGCTGAAATGACAGTGTGTGATCAACATTGTTTTCACCATAAATCCAAAACATAGCACTGTATTCAGGCTACCATGAAAAAAAAAAAAAAAAAAAAAAAAAAAAAAAACTGTCCCAGCTAAAACCAGTACTACATCCTAAATCACTGCTTTGCAAAAGCTGCCATTTACACTGCCTGGCCTTCATTTATCAGCTTTGTATTCCAAAATAAAACCTACAGATAGTAATTGTTTTCAGTTTATACCTTGCACAAGCCTTCAGACACCCCTTCAAATCTGAGCACAAGCAATATAGGAATAATGAGGAAATAGCTACAGGAACATCTAAAAATTAGCTTAAGCTCAGTTGGAATGATAAATAGAAAATAGGGGAAATAATAATGCATCTGGATGGCTTAAATACAGAGAGAAAATGTTTTGGATAAGAATAATTAGCAGGTCTGAAATATACTTAATCCATCTTAATTAAACATTAAAATGTATTTGATACATTTAAAAGTTTTAGAAAATTCCATTTTCAGGACAACCCAAAATTATATTGTTCTGTGATATGGGGGATTATGCAAACCAAAATATCCATTATTAGCTTGCGTGTAACTCTGATGGATTCCTACTGGGAAATGAATCTTCCCAGAATAAAAAGAATAAAAATCTTCATAATAGTCACTCTAAACCACAGGAGAACCCATAGACAGCACCAGGAAAGAAGTATTTAGGATACCTCTGCCTAGCATGTCTTTTAGCCACCAGGTAAAAATAAATGCAAACCTAACACTTCAGTCTTGTCCCAACATCTCCCTCTTGCCCAAGGTACATGCAATTGATGCCTTCTTTCCTCTGGAGCTGCTAACATGGAGAGAACAGTTTGGGAATTTCTCCCCAAATACAAAGATCCATTGAACCTGAAAACACCACAGCTTTAAAAGACAGATTCGGTCATGACTGGCTCCAGTCCATTGGCACTGGTCATGTCTGTACATGGAGAAAACTACTGGGGGAAGCCTAGCATAGGTGTAGAAGGAGCATTCAGGATAACACAGCTAAGGAAGGTACTCAGCAAAGCATCAAGAAACACAAAGCCTTTTTCAGGCCCTCTTTGAATCAGTCATTCTCTTCCTATTCTTTTTTAGCAGTGCAACCTGCTCTTTGAAATTTGAATTCTATGCTGAGAAAATGTGTTTTTAATTGTTAACAAATATGATCTTCTCTATTAAAAGTTTAGCCCAGAGCATGTTTTTATGTCCAAGTTATGATCCCAAGAGAACATAAGTTTATAGTGGATTTTGACAGATCTTAAACAGCCTATAACTGTGACACTATCATTTCAGATGTTATTTATTAATTTGTATTAAAACATAATAAATATTACTAATGTAACAGGGATCTTTTAAAGTAAAATACTGTTTTGAAAGCTGTCTCAAATGTCAAACAGAATGCATTTTGCATTAGTTCTGTATAAATTTTATTGAATTCAAACTTTTAAATAAATCTTCCTACATCTAATGCCTCTTATCAAAGCACAAAAACCCATTATCTGATTATAAGAAGAATCTCAGAACTCACTGTCTTCAAATTTAATGGACTCCTGATGCTTTCTTCCCTGCCTAGACTGTTTTTAAAAAGATTTTACAGTATTTTATACATTATAAATGGATTCCATTCTTGGCGTAGTAATTCACCTAATGGACAATGGATACAAAAAAGCTCTAACTCCAGGGACATTAAATTGGTTCTAAACTCTGAAAATTATAGCTTTTACAAAAAGAAGAAAATACTAAAAACATGTCTAATGCAACACTGCATCTCATTTTCTACTATCTTCAGAATCTGTCTAAAAGCTCCTAAATTTCTTAATGACACAATATGTTAAAATTGCATTCCTTTATATTTAGATCTCTAAAACACCTTTTCTTTTTTACAACCCCGAGGAGATCCACCAGCAAAGGAAATAAATAAATAAATAAATAAACAAACAAACCATGCTTGGCATTCCAACAGCTGCAAACACTGAAAGCACCACACTGTACAGAATAAATGCAGTATTTTGTGTCTGACCATGGGCAAAGCTGAGTACTTCAAAGGAAAGCAGATACTCTCTTGTAATGAATGGGATTGTACATCTCATTTTGGGTAAGCAACAATATGTAACTGCACTGCATAAGAAAGCTCACTGCAAAGACCTTGAAAGACTTTAAACAGAATCACAATTCTTTCCCTTCGATCTCTGCATTAGGAGTTTTCAGCAGCTAGCAGTAGTACAACAGATGTAGTACCATATCTCTGCTGCTCTCTTTCCCACCCCTCAGCAATGCTGTGGGAGCTACTCTTTGACCTTACACAGCTTGACAGCAATAACAAGCTGTAGAGAGAAGAGAAAAAAACAGCTTTTATGTGCCCCATTAATTTGTATCACTGTAGAAAGGGGATGCAGGGTGGGGGAGAAGTATGCCTTCCTAATTCCTGCTGCTAACCTATCACTTCCCAAAGCAATGGTGTTTATGATATTACTGTAGTAAAAAGCTTTATAAAAACATCCACAGGAGAGTTCTTTTCAGTTAGGAACTTAGTTCTTCTAATGTCTACTACAAGGGAGTTTTTCAGTTTTACTGCATTTTGTTGCTGCTGTTTTTAAGAATTTTCTTTTAATGACCATTTAGATAGATAGATAGATCTATATACATATACCTGATATATATAATCATTTATACTTTCACTTACATTACCATTTTTGTTCTGATAACAAAAAAAGAAAAAGAAAGAAAAAGGAAAATAAAAAGTTGATGTGAACGCATAACCTATTCTATACCATTCATTTTATTTATCATTCATATATATCCTCCCTCATATACTAATGACTTCTACTCTTCCTACAGTCACAGACTCAGTTTCCATTGGACCTAGGGCATCTTCCAGTTCAACTTTCTTCTCAGAACAGTGTCAGCACTGAATTTAGACAAGATTGCTTGAGGCCTTGTCCAGTCAGGGCCCTAGACCTCCAGGGATTGAGATTTTACAATTGCCTTAATTAATTCTTTATTTCCACTTAGGACTGCATTTATTTAATCTTTTCTCAAGGTCAAAGTTGGTATAGATCCAGTCACTTCGGTTGCCTTTCCTCTGTTTTTTTCCTATTGCATTTTTGTGAGATCAGATAAAGATTGCCAAAACGCTGTGTTCCAGGTTAATAATAGGAAAACTGAGCAGATGGCAAAAGCAACTATTCTTGAAGCTTAATGTCAGAAACTGAAGCTAACTTTCCCATGTTTCTACTTACCTATTTGTAAACCTTACTGTGAATAACTTTCTCTGCTATACACATCTCTATGACCCATGTGTTAAGGTTTAGGTTCAACAACATCCATGTTAATTTTCAGCTTTGCTGTTTGAGATCATAAACTGGGGTTATCAGGCTCTTTTCTCCACACATTGGAAAAGTTTTAAAAGAAAGATCAAACTCCAGCTTTTCACAAAATACTTAGTGTTGCAAAATATGAGATATACAAAATAGGAATGTGTAAGATAGGAAAAACAAGCTGAGACACTTCCTGAAAAAAAAAAATCCAGACCAGACTGAACATTGCATTGCTTCTGCTTTTCTTCCTAAAAAAGACTTCAATAAAAAATGAGAAAACATTGTAAAGAATTTCATTTTATAACTGTTCCACATACATTTTTACAATTTCAGCACTGAAAATTCCATTTCTACAGGAATACATGGGAAGGAAGGGAGAAGGATAGGAAAGGAGGGAGGAAGGAGGGATGGAAAATCACCAGATAAGGAGGAGGAGGTCGATGAGGCCTTCTAGAGGCAGCTGGTAGTAGCCTCACAATCACAGGTGCTGGTTCTCATGGGGGACTTCAATTATCCAGATACCTGTTGGGTAAGCAACTTGGCCAGGCACATGCAGTCCAAAGGTTGAGGTGTGTGAGACAGAGGGATTTGGCCAACATCTTTTCAGTGGTTTGTGGGGACAGGACAAGGGGTAATGGCCACAAGAGAGAGCACAGGAAGTTCTGCACCAACATGCAAAAGAACTTCATGGTGAGGGTGACAGAACACTGGAACAGGCTGCTCAGGGAGGTTGTGGAGTCTCCTTCCCTGGAGGTATTCAAGGCCCGTCTGGACAACTACCTGGGCAGCCTGCTCTAAGAAACTTGTTTTGGCAGAGGGGTTGGACCTGATGATCTTTCAAGGTCCCTTCCAACCCCTACAATTCCGTATTCTGATTCTGTGATTCTGTGAAGAATCACAAAAAAAGTGTGAAACAAGGAGGAAAGGAGGGAAGGAAGGAAGGAAGGAAGGAAGGAAGGAAGGAGGGAAGGAAGGAAGGAAGGAAGGAAGGAAGGAAGGAAGGAAGGAAGGAAGGAAGGAAGGAAGGAAGGAAGGAAGGAAGGAAGGAAGGAAGGAAGGGAGGGAGGGAGGGAGGGAGGGAGGGAGGGAGGGGTTTTCTTTTGTTTTAGATTTTTCACTGAGAAGAGAGATTCTCTAAATCAAAAATGTCTTCCCCCACCATTTGCTTTCTACCTTCATATAAGCTAGGACAAATGTAATAGCCTTCAAACTTTCACTCATAAGTATTTGTAGTTTTTAATTTAATGAGGTCATTTTCATTGACCTCTTTACTACTGACCTGTTATTTTATTGGATTTGGAAGGATCATTTACACTGACCTCTGTTGCCTTACTGGATTTCTCTCCTCTTTGCTCCCATATCACCCAAGCAATTGAATTTCAGTCTCAATTCTAGTTATTGGAAACATAAAGTAATTTCATTTGTATTGCTATAATTCCTAGCTGAATTGTCTTTTGCTGTATGACTTCCCCAGCTCATAGTTTAAGCCTTTTTAATATTCATTACAGCAGTCTGTTTCCTTCTGGTTATGGTAGAGACCATTCCTTATATTATAGATACTTCCTTCCTCCAAAGACTCCCCTGCTCCTAATAAACTCAAATTTCTCTTCTTTGGGCAATCTTCTTAAGCATGCACAGACAGTCTCTAGTTCACCTGGTATCCCCAAGTTAGAGGTCACCATCTCTACTATTAGCATGGTCTGTCAAGTCAGGTGGACTTGGACTTCTTTTGCTGAGAAAAAAAAAGATTCTGGTGGTTTGTCTATTTTATCAGTTTTCTTAGAGTTTCAGGCAATCAATGTTGCAACACATTGCAGGATCCAAGAACACAGACAAGATCTTCTTCCTTTTTTTTCCCCTCTGGTAGGTTTGCAATCACACAATATTACAACATAGTTATAGGCTGGTTGACAACAGTACTTTGCCTTGCATCGACAACAATAAGCTGCTCTCATGTATTTTGTTCCAAACTCTTTTTTAGAGTTAATGATTTGAGTTAAATTTATCTGGTTTCTCAAATACAGATACAAAAGGTATCACTGATAACAAGTTCATTCCAAATTTGCAGTTCCAACAGAAGTCTTAGAAGTGTTTTAACTGTAGGAAATATCAACCATCAGAATTAAGAAAACTTTTCAAGACAAAACTTGTTTTATTTTCTGTTATGTGTATGGTATATGGATGCTGAACAGGAAAATGATTCCCTTGACCCTTATCCATCTGTCTTTCTGTGTCTCCATGACAAAACTTTCATGATTCAGTGTTTAGCAGATGAAGAATAACTTACAAAGATTATCTAAGACATTAAACAGTGCTAAATTTTGCCAAGATTAGAAGATCTTGTAGTATAAAGAAAACTATACACTTTTCAGCAAACATGCACATTTTAGGTCATATTTGGATTGGTTCTCTGGACTTAGATCAAATTTGTTTTTTGCTGATTTGTTTCTCAGATTTTTTTCAGTTTGAGAAAGAACTGATCACACCATGGCAAAACTTACGGATTTTAGGAAAAAAATTCTTCTTCAAGCCATAAAGGAAGTAAGAGGGATGAGAAATTGACTCTGGTCAATCGACATAATCCATAGGTGACAGCACAGCAAAGGACTGCAAATGAGGTCTCCTACATCACATTCTTGGCTCTTCAGCTGATCTCAAGTTAACTACTGAATGACAACTTTTCAAACATGACATAATTTACTATTAAAGGTTATGATGTTGTGTTTACATACAGCAATCAAGATACTATCTCATAAAGATAACTGTATGACAGCTTGTAAAGTATCCCTTTATAAGCTCTTTTCAAACCTAGTATAGGAAAATGCATTATTCTTAACGTAATTAACGCACTTTTACTGGTCCAATTTCTGAATCCAGATTAAAAATAAATAAATAAAATTTAAAAAAAATAAAAATAAAATTACATTATAATGAAATCTACCAGTATATATACACCCTACAAGAATGTTGTAGCTTCTAATAGATTGCTGTTCACAAATCTCTTGCAAGTTTTTAAATCAAGATTGGCTGGGGTAGAGTAAGATGCTTAGATGCTTGTTCAATTTACACAGCTAAAAATAAATAAACAGTAGAGAGAAGTGAAATAAAACACTGAGAATTTAAAGCACCTTCTTAAAATATCACCACTCCGTGAAGGTATAAGTATAGTATTCAACAAGCAACCGGGAGCCTCAGAGCCCACAAAAGTCATTTGAAAGAAAAAAGAATGCAGGAAATATGCTTTACTAATATTATCTTCAACACATGAAACTATGCATGACTTCACTATGCATTTGCACTTATCTTAGTTTGCTTCATAAAACACACTGATGATATTGGAAAGGGAACTTCATTTTTTAAATTTATTTTATTTTTTGTCAGGAGGGAAGTTAGAGCTTCAGAGACAGAAAGAAACTGATAATTCTCATTTCCATTGTGTGAAAATGTACTGAGATTCATTATCTTCATCTTGACATTTGAAGACCCAGTATGTGGTCCCTATTCCCATCTTTTAAGAGTATGCAATGTACCAGCATAAGAAAATGTGTAGACTTCAGTTGGTAGCAAACGGGGGGCTGGAAAAAGAAGTCTCACAAGCTAAATCAGCTTCCTGAGCAGCCACAGAAATATGAGAAAATCCAAGCCTCATTTTTATTTAAAATATAGGACATTTCCATTATCAGGACTATAGAAAGGGACTGTAGCATTATTACAAATTAGCTTTAGAGTTTTAAGTATTTTGCTTGCCCCATTCCTGTGCAGTGGAAAGTGATGCTTTGGCAAATGCAATACATATCAGAACACAGTGTAATAAGAAGGAAAAACAACAACAACAACAACAACAACAACAACAACAACAAACTGAGCTGGATGTAAAGTGAGGAAAGCTTCCCTTAAAGAAGCCTTCTGAGTAGCATTGTGGCTGAGCATAAAATGTGTCACAGAACAAGTGTAGATTAATTTCACAGCTACAGAGGGGATAAAATTCAAGTATCTCGAAGAAGGCCAGTGAAGACCATGTAGAATCTATGTAAAATGTAAGCATAATTGTTGGCCACTGACCAGCTATTGTTTAGTGATGAGGGTGTTCTGAATAATCATACTTTTGAAAATGTTGTTGCCTCTTCTGTGCACTTCCTTTGTTTTAGTTTTAGCTTTAGTTTTTGTTTTAGTTTGGTTTGGTTTGCTTTGGTTTTGCATCTTTTCTTTGTTTTCTCTTCTGCTATGTATTTATCCTTGTGATATGCTTCTAATAGTAGAAGCATATCTAATAATCATCTTCTAATTGTAGAGCTTAGGGATATGGTTTAGTGGGGACTGTTAGTGTTAGGTCAGAGGTTGGACTCGATGATCTTGAGGTCTCTTCCAACCTAGAAATTCTTTGATTCTGTGATTCTGTAATACTGTAGCTCCAGTAGCTGTGGAACAGAACTGATGGCTGCCTTACTGACAGTTCTCCTATGGTGAAGGGTCATTTTTAAACAGGAGAGCCAACATTTGCATACACACTGAATCTCAAATAACAGAGGCAGGAATGACAGTGACTCAATCATTGCTTAATTTCTCAAAAGTAGAGTCACTTCAGAGCTTTGTTTTGGTGAACGAAAACTAAAATAAGAGGAGAAGGCTATATATTTTCTTATTAGGAACTCAAATGAAACTGAAAGTTTTGGCAGGATTGGTACTGAAAGGTAAAACCATGTAAAGAATGAGAATTTTAAAATAAATATATAAATAATTCAGTACAATTGATTTTGACTGAGTTTGATTGCTATACAAAGTCAAAACTTCTAATATAATAGATTTTATGTACCTACACACATAAAACTCTTGTAATTATCCTAACAGTAAAATTCCATACACATTTATTCAAAAAATGTATGCAGGTATCTCTGGGAAAAGGTGTCTGGAGCTGACTGAAAATATTGAATTAAAATCATATTTTTGTTTAGAAACCTACATTGATACACCTGGAATAATTTAAGGACTCATACCAATTCATTATCGTGGATATAAAATGACATTCTTTTACTTAGCTTCACCATTAATCAATTGAAAACTTGTGCAAGAGGATGCAAACTGCATTTTAATGGAAGGATAAGGAGGAACAAACACCACTTAGTACTGTTAATTCCAGTAACTGAACTTGGGCACTGAAAGATGATGAAAAATGTGCAAGTGGGAGATCACCTGGACTTGTGGTTAGTTGTGCCATCAGAGAAAGTCTGAGGTATTGACAGTAAGAATACCACGTGTTGCAAACCGCACAGACACTACCATGTCAGAAAGAAGTCAGACATATAGACTGACTGACTACAGGGAAACTGGAGAATATATGAGTAAGAAAAATGGCTTAATGAAAATAAGGTATAAATAAACCGGAAAGAGAGAAATCTGAGGGGAGATGTGATAGCAATATACAGATTCATGAATGGAACTCAAAACAATATTACTGAAAACTATAATTCCTTTTTTTTTTTTTTTTTTGTGTGTGTGTGTGTGGTTTGCAAACTATGGGCCTTCAATGACATCATTGAAAAGACAACACAAAATTGAGCCAAGGAGATACTTTTTTCACATTAATGCAATTAAATTGTGGAAGTTATTGTCATAGTATGGCCATACCAACATTTTTAGGACTCAAAAACAATTGGAAGAAAAAATATGTCTAGATTTTTTAAACACAAATATCCAGCTAGACCAGTCAACCTAAAGTTCATGTTGCTTTTATAATTTTCCCAAAAATATGTGCTAGAGACCATTGCTGGAGACAGGTTACTGGGCTAGATAGAACTATTATAATTAATTATAGCTCAATTTTCATTCTTGATTAGGCATAATTGCTAAATAAATAACAACGCACAGCAGACTACAAAAGCATCAGACAGCTACAGAGGCCAGATTATTCACAATTATTCCCATACTCCCCAAACCCTACTCCCCACCTGTAGCAAGGCATTACTACAAGGCAGGGTGTTTTATTCTTTCATGATCATTAGTTTGGAAAATTTTCTGACGCAGGTGGTGGAGGAGCCAACGAGGTAGGGCTGCTTCTGGACCTTCTCCTTACCAACAGGGATGGGCTTGTTAGGGATGTGAAGGTCAGGGGCAGTTTGGGATGCAGTGACTATGAGATGATGGAGTTCAAGATGGAACTTGGTGGAAGAAGTAAGGCTAAAAGCAGGATTGCTACCCTGGACTTTCAGAGAGCCAACTTCAACCTCTTCTGGGACCTGCTTGGGAGTATCTCATGGGCTAGGTTGCTAGAAGGCAAGGGTGCACGTGAGAGCTGGGCTACATTTAAACAGCACTTCTTCCAAGCTCAGGATCGGTGCATCCCTAAGAGTAGGAAATCGGAGAAGGGGGGCAGGAAACCTGCATGGATGAGTGAGAAGCTCATCAACAAAATGAAAAGGAAGAGGAAGGTTTATGAAATGTGGAAAAAAGGCCTGTCCTCTTGGGAGGAGTATAGAAATGTTGTCAGGGCCTGCAGGGACGCGACAAGGAAGGCTAAAGCTCACCTAGAGATGAGGCTCGCAAAAGAGATAAAAGATAATAAGAAGGGCTTTTTTTAGGTATGTAAACAGTAAAAGGAAGACTAGGGATAATGTGGGTCCCTTGCTGAACGAGGGGGGTGTCCCGGTAACGGGAGATGCTGAGAAGGCGAAGATACTGAATGCTTTCTTTGCTTCAGTCTTGGTTTCAGGGACTCCCCCCCCAGAACTCCTCGACCCTGGAGTGAGGAGAAAGAGTCTGGGAAGTGGAGATCTCCCCCCTTGTTGACAAGGGAGTGGTTCGGGAGCATCTGAGTAGGCTTGACACACACAAATCCCAATGGGATGCATCCACATGTGCTAAGGGAGTTGACAGAGGTGATTGCCAAACCTCTCTCTATAGTCTTTGAAAGGTCCTGGAGAACAAAAGAGGTGCCTGAAGATTGGAGGATAGCCAATGTCACTCCAGTCTTCAAGAAGGGCAAGAAGGAGGATCCGGGAAACTACAGGCCAGTCAGTCTCACCTCTGTCCCTGGAAAGGTTTTGGAGCAGTTTGTTCTAGATGCCATCTCCAAACAATTGGAAGAGAAGAATGTTGGGAGGAGTAGTCAGCATGGATTCACCAAGAGGAAGTCACGCTCGACCAACCTCGTTGCCTTCTATGATGACAACACCAGCTGGGTAGATGAGGGGAGAGCAGTGGATGTCATCTCCCTTGACTTTAGCAAGGCTTTCAATACTGTCTCCCATGACATCCTGATAGCAAAGCTGAGAAAGTGTGGGATAGAGGAATGGACAGTGAGGTGGGTTGAGAATTCACTGACTGGCTGAGCTCAGAGGGTGGTGATCGGCAGCACAGAGTCCGGCTGGAGACCTGTAACTAGCAGTGTTCCCCAGGCGTCGGTTCTGGGTTCAGTCTTGTTAACATCTTCATCAATGACTTGATGAGGGAATAGTGTCTGCCCTCAGCAAGTACGCTGATGACACAAAGCTGGGAGGAGTGGCTGACACGCCAGAAGGTTCTGCTGCCATTCAGCGAGACCTGGACAGACTAGAGAGATGGGTAGGAAGAAACCAAATGAGGTTTAATAAGAGAAAGTGTAGAGTACTGCACCTGGGAAGGAACAACCACATGTATCAGTACAGGCTGGGGGATGACCTGCTGCAGAAGAGCTCTGAGGAGAAGGACCTGGGGGTCCTGGTGGACGACAGGTTGACCATGAGCCAGCAGCGTGCCCTCGAGTCCAAGAGGGCCAATGGGATCCTGGCGTGCATTAAAAGGAGTGTGGCCAGCAGGTCAAGGGAGGTGATCCTCCCCCTCTACTCTGCCCTGGTCAGGCCTCACCTGGAGTACTGTGTCCAGTTCTGGGCTCCCTGGTACAAAAAAAGACACACAAAAAAAGGCCTCTGTTGGCCTCTTTCTCTCGGAAAGAGGCCAGCAGAGGGCCAGGAAGATGATACAGGGCCTGGAACATCTTCCCTATGAAGAAAGGCTGAGAGACCTGAGTCTGTTCAGCCTGAAGAAAAAAAAAAGACTGAGAGAAGGTCTCATCAATGTGTATAAATATCTGAGGTGTGGGAGACAGAGGGATTTGGCCAACATCTTTTCAGTGGTTTGTGGGGACAAGACAAGGGGTAATGGCCACAGGATAGAGCACAAGAAGTTGTGCACCAACATGCAAAAGAACTTCTTCACGTTGAGGGTGACAGAACACTGGAACAGGCTGCTCAGGGAGGTTGTGGAGTCTCCTTCTCTGGAGATATTCAAGGCCTGTCTGGACAACTACCTGGGCAGCCTGCTCTAAGGAACCTGTTTTGGCAGAGGGGTTGGATCCGATGATCTTTCGATGTCCCTTCCAACCCCTACAGTTCTGTGATTCTGTGATTCTGTGATTCTGTGATTAACAAATTTTATAAAAGCCACTAAAAACTAAATGCTTGGTAGTTTAGGAGTTCTGCTCTAGCTGACAAGCATGGACTGCAAAGTTCCAAAAGAGTGGGAAGTAAAAACCTACACAGGGAAATAACAATAACTAGAGAAGAAACATTATTTGTCAAAACATTGCCACTTGCTTAAAAAGGCAGACCATGGAGCATAAGAAGGAAAACACAAACTTTGATTTAATATTTTGTTCCTCTAAATAATAAAAATAGACAAGTGCAGCCGTATCTTGACTAAGTACACACTTAAAAATCCACAGTCCGCACAGAGAGACATGCCATTTAAGGTACTGCACTTTTACTTGTATGTCTTCCATTAGAGAAAAGACTGAAAGAAAACTGGCAGCATATTTAGGTTCACAGGATACAGCCAAATGAATGGCATAATTGCCATTATCTCAATCAGTTTGCTGGTGAAGAAACATGGTAAGCAATGCATCAGCAAGCAGTGGAACCAAAATGTGTCATCACAGACATTTGTAAGTGTGCCTGCTTAATGGAAGATTCTTAGATAAAATCCTGCAGGGATGTAATGACCCTTTCACTCATAATAAATAAATAAATAAATAAATAAATAAATAAAAAGTTTCCTTCAATGTAGAGAATATGCCATGCATTTTTATATTGCTGAACAGGATTCATAACAAGTAGGATATTCCCAGCAGAATCTGTATTTCTGCTTAGTATAGAATCACCAAGTTATGCTAAACTGTCCAGGCAGCAAACACAGAAAGGTTTGTGATTGGCACAGGTGAGAAAGACCATCTAATATTTGGACTAGACAACAAACTACAGATGAACTTAGTGAAGACACTGAGAAGTTTTTCCCACACTTTACAACCAGGAAAGCACATGCAATGTTTCTCAGATATTGGCAAGAATCCACCAGCAAGTAATGCTCTACCGTATGTGTCCTGCATACTCTCACATTGTATGTACAGTATATCCATACTATGATTAGCTTACCTCTTTTTCCATTAGCTCCTAAGTTTTGAGGGTTTGTATTCCACAGACCCTAACATCCACCTGAGGTTTATCTTCATCTTTATCTTCATCTGAGGTTTATCTTGACTACAATTAGTTGGGCATATTCCTTCATCAAAAAGCAACTAATCCTTCTCCCAGTAGTGTTCAGCCCACATCTCAGATTTTTCAACCTAATTTATTCACCCTTCTTCATGCCTCTTCCCTTATCCCTTTTAATATTTCTGTGTTATGTTTTACACAGAGTGTCTTAAGCTTCTCCAGGTCTCCTTAAAGCTCATCTTTTCATCTCCCAGTTGCATACACATCTTTCAAGCACAGAGGAAGGTTTCAGGCAAAAAGATCTTCAGCATCTTTTCTGCACTTAGAATCAAGCATTCAGTTCAAATTTTTCATGACAGTTCTCTTACAGTGACAGCTCTTAAAGATGCACCAGAGTAGGAATAATTTGTACTTCTATGTAGCTTAGAGTTCAGACAAATCACAGATCTTCTGGATGGACCTACTGATGACACATTTGAAAGGTCCTGTTGCAGAAAAATGGAAGCATAATAATAGGAGTTGTTACAGGAGGATGGGAGAATCTGGAGGAAAAAAAAATAAAGTGTAGAAAAGAAATACCTAAAATTTTAAAAGTGACAGAGCTCAGAATGCTCTCTCAAAACAGACCAAATCCCATGCATCATTAATTTATCAGTGTTTGTGCTTGGACTCTTGTCCATGATTTCAGAGGGAAAGCTGGGAAAGTCAAGGACATGTTTAACCCTTGTACTAAGAAGTCAGAGTCATACACACCATGACAGTTGCCAATGCAAGACTGTCCGTGCTCTTGCTGGTTCATAGAAAGGCAATATCAATCAGATGAATGTCCATATCAGCAAGATTTTTTAGCCTGATTTTCTTGAACACTGTTGTACCACCAGCCATACTCCATACCTGGAGTATTGTGTCCAGTTCCGGGCTCCCCTGTACAAGAGGGACATCAAGCTACTGGAGTGATTTCAGCAGAGGGCTACTAAGATGATAAGGGGGCTGGAATATCTGTCGTGCAAGAGAGATGGACCTGTTTAGCTTGGAGAAGAGACAGCTGAGAGCGGATCTTTTCAATGTGTATAAGTATCTGAAGGGAGAGTGTCAAGAGAATGGGGACAGACTCTTCTCAGTGTTGTCTGTTGACAAGACAAGTAGCAACAGGCACAAACTAAAACAGGGCAAATTCCAGCTGAATATGAGAAAACACTTCCTTACTGAGATGTGACAGAGTACTGGAATGCGGTACCCAGAGAAGCTGTGGAGTCTCCTTCTCTGTAGATATTCAAAACCCACATGGATACGATCCTGTACAACATGCTTTAGGTGACCCTGCTTGGCAGAGGTTAGACTGGATGATCTCTAGAGGACCCTTCTAACCTCACCCATTCTGTGATTCTGTGATTATCTTGTTAACAGGTGGCAGCTGCACATAGGTGTGATGGGCTGCATTATGCCATGCTTTTACAGACTTCCTGGACAGTATGTGCCACAGGTAATAGGTGGTATACAATTACCACTTCTGAATTGTGTTTCATATTGTGCTTGTGGATCCATATAGAGTCATAGAATCATAGAATGGTTTCAGTTGGAAAGGATCTTATAGATCACATGATTCCAACCCCACTGGCATGGACAGGGACACCTCCACTAAATCAGATTGATCAAAGGCCCATCCAGCCTGGCCTTGAACACTTCCAGGGATGGGGCATCCACAGCTTCCCTGGGCAACCTGCACAGGTGCCTTACCACCCTCACAGTAAAGAATTTCTTCTTAATCTCTAACATACATCCATTGTATATATAATATTATATATATATATATTTAGTTTTAAACCATCACTCCTTGTCCTATCACTGAACTCCCTGAGAAAATGAAGTCCCTCCCTAGCTTTCCTGCAGGTTCCCTTTAGGTTTTGGAAATCCACTTTAAGGTCTTCCCAGAGTCTTTTGCAGGCTGAACAATCCCATCTCCCTCGGCCTGTCTTCGTAGGAGAGGTGCTCCAGCCCTTTGATCATCCTCATGTCCCACGTTTGGACTTATTCTAATAGGTCCATGTCTTCCTTGTGCTAGGGGACACAGAGCTGAACACAGTGCTTCAGGCAGTGTCTAATGAGAGCAGAGGGGAAGAATCTCCTCCCTTGCCCAGCTAGCCATGCTGCTTTTCATGCAGCTTAGGATATGGTTGACTTTCTGGGCTGCAAGCACACATTGCTGGACCATGTTAAGCTTCTTGTCAACCTACAACCCCAGGTCCTTCTCATGGCTTTCAATCCATTCTCTGCCCAGCCTGTATTTGTGCTGGGGATTGCCTCAGTCCAGATGCAGGACCTTGCACTGGCCTTCTTGAACTTCATGAGGTTCTCACAGTCTCACCTCTTAAGCCTGTCCAGGTCCCTCTGGATGGCATTCCTTTCCCCAGTGTGTTAACTACACAGCACATCTTGGTGTCATCAGCAAACTTGCTGAGGGTGCACTCAATCCCACTGTCCATGTCACTGAAAAAGATGTTAAACAGTGCCAGTCCCGGTACTGACCCCTGGGTAACATCTTTCATTAATGATCTTCAGTTGGACTTTGAGCTGTTGACTGCAACTCTTTGAGTGCAACTATCCAGGCAATTCCTTACCCACTGAGAGTTCCATCCATCAAATCCATGTCCCTCCAATTTTGAGACGACACTATCATTGTGGACAGTGTCAAATACTTTGCACAAGTCAAGGTAGATTATGTTGATTTCTCTTCCCCTCTCCACCAATGCTGTAATGCTGTTGTAGAAGGCCACCAGATCTGCAAGGCATATGAGAACTGCAGCAGGCTAACTGTGATCATGTGCAGATCAATACACTTTACAACCAAAAGTTCAAATAGCTTTTGAGATAGAAGATGGGTACAATGGGATTGAATTCTCTCCCAATGGATAAAGATGTCCTTGAAACAACATCTGCAGGGTTTGCCAGCATGGTTACTGAATGTGCATTAAGATTAATTACATAAAAAAGTGGATATGGAAAAACTGTAATATCTGAGAAACAGTAGAGGGAAAAATAATAATAATAAATACAAGAACAACAATAAGAGTATAGCTTGAAAAGATTCCTCAAGGAATTACTCATATGAACTTCTGCAGTCTCTAAAATTCATTCAGTCTTATTTGCCTTTGCAGTTTTTGTTTAATGAAGATTTAATGTAGATTTACTACTCCCACCTTTCTAAAAATGAATGGTCATATGTTACAGTGTGTTCCATAACCTAGAAGTGAATTTTTTGCAACCACACTTGAGGATGAAAGTATGTCCATACCTGCTGTTTTTCAGCATTTTTTCAGTATTCCTTTCAGACCATTTTTCTTTGGAATCTTCACCACCTGTTTACTTATATTTAATATTTGCGTAATGAATGTCTGAGCACTCCTCGAGTCATTACTAGAGACCAGGGTATTTTATTTGTGTCTATTGTGTCTAGAGTTAGGGCTTATAAGACAATGTGTTATTCAGAGTCTGACTGGAGGGTCGTAAGGCATGGATAGATAATTGATGGAGAAGGGTCTAAGGCAAATAACTCTGAAGGATTTCCTTGCTTCAGGTAGCAGACTGCTTAGAGGTTGTCACTGGAATCTATGCATGCTACTTTGACTTTTGATTGGTGTTCAACTCCCTGATCATTAGAAGCTGTTAACTCAGAAAGTTTGTTGCAATCGATAAATCAATTCCCTACACTTTTTATAAAGCTTCTTTCACCAGGTTAGAGAAACATTCTATGCTAGATGGAGAATACAAAGACAGAGTTGTGCATTTTATTGTTAGTAGATGTGTGCATCTTTTATTTGAAAACAATTAAAATGTAATGTAATCAAGGATTTCAAATTCTACTTCTATTTAATTTGTCTTACAGTCAAAGAAAGTGGAATCTACATAAAAACTGCTCTCCTTTTAAAAGAAACATCAGAAGTTAGACTCTTCAGTTCATATGTGTATACATGTACATACCTTGGCTTTCAGTTGTGTTAGCAACTGATTTTGAGCACTTCTTACACACTAAATTCTCCAAAAACAGACCTCCATACTCTTTCCATAAACTGGAGTTCTGAGCTCTGTCAATAAAGTGCAAATGAATATAATAAATACAAATAACAAAGTAAAAAAAAAAAAAAAAAAAAAAAAAAGTTTTTACCAAAAGTAGAGAAATTATGAAAATGAAAACCAGAGAAATTATGCACTTTTTACATTTATATTGTATATTGCACTTTTTACATTTATATTGTATTTGAAAACAGGGGCAATTGTTGCACATCCCATTCATGACTGAAGAGACATAAAAAGTTTCATTAGAAAAGTAGATGATCCTAATAGTTTCTGTACAAATTTCAATCTGACATGCTCTATGAAGATAGTCAGCACACTCTTTCCAGATTATTATTAAACTGCAGTTGGCTGTGTACGTTTCTCTCTACTGTTTCTGTTTCCTGAGTCCCAGGCATCTCAGGTAGTTTGGTGCATCTTTATTCCTGTTGTCTCCCAATAAGATAACAGGTTCCTAAGGCAGCCACAGTTTCCCAAGGTTACCTAAAATTTTTTAGTCACTAAAAAATTAAAACTTTAATTATTTTTCTATAAAGATCTGAAAAATATGTTATATTCATTTCTACTGGAAAAAAAAATGCTTGAGCACTTATTTACAAGAAAATCTAAGGCTTCTGTCTTTGTAGCAAATCCATCTAAAAATTACAATGAGAATAGTTTCAAAACTTTTCTGGTTTTCTGATTTATTTATTTTTTTCTGATCAGGTTGAATTATGTTTACTATTCACAAATTTAATTTGAATGAAGTCAGCTATTCCCGAAGCTCTGAGTGTTCATTAGTAACTCTTCTAGCTAGCTAAACTAAAGTAGGATTCTAGAAGAAACATAATCAATAAATTTTATTTAGAGACAAACATCTGACCTAGAAACTGTGGAAATAACAGGTTTGTGGCCAAAAAATGTGTTGAAGCAACATGTCATTTTAACACTTCTTATGTCTTGAACTGGTTGTTTTCTCACTTTATAGGTCATTCAGAAACCACAGGATCTATCAGGTTGAGTTATGTCATCATTCTGCAATTCTACTTCTCTAAAACATCAGTTTTAAAATAAGGTAAATGCTTACATTTTTTCACTGTTAAAAAAGTTCTTACTATTAAAGTTCTTACTATTAAACTTTAAAAAGACTAGAGTTTTTATCAGTCATTAACAGGTATAGCATTTTTGACTAAGCAAAACAAAAATCAGAAATAATCATTTACTTTTCTAAAGAAAAGTATTTAATATTAAATCTAAAAATCATATATTGTTTTTTTCTCTGCTCAGTCCTTTGTCTCAACTGTAGCATGTGTCAATGAATTCCACAGGATGATTATTCATGGAAAAAAAAAAGATAAAGGAGAAAGGAGACAGAAGAAAAACAAAGAAAGAAAAACAATGAAAGAAAAAAATACAAAAAAAAAAAAAAAGGGAAAAGGAAAAAGGGAAAAAGGAAGAGGGAAAAGGGAAAGGGGAAAAAGGAAAAGGGAAAAGGGAAAAAAAAGGAAAACAAGAAAAAAGCAAAAAAAAAAAAGGGAAGAGAAGGGAGGAAGGGAGGAAGAACAGGGAGGGAGGAAGGAAGGAACTTTTATATTTATTTAGCTTGTTTACTTTGTTTTTAGTATCCCATAGTAGCTCCTGCTCTGGGTTGGTGATTTTTCAGACGGTGTTATCCAAATGAATTTACAGCAGCATTATGACATTGCCATATTGCCATATATATAATTGCCATATATATAATTATTTGCATTTATGCTAAGTCCATTCTATTCTACATATTCGCTTACATATTTTTTGTTCTATTCTTCTTTCTTTGTTTCCTTCGTCCTTCACTGTATATATTGAAGATGATTTCATAGAATTTCCCCTGATGACACCTACAGTCATGTTACTGAGCTGTTGCAGTTAATTTAGAACAAAAATGAGCAAAAGTGTTTTGTTGTTGTTTTTGGTGGTGGTGGTAGTGGTGTGGTTTTTGTTTTTTTTTTTTCTTTTTTTCTTTTTCTTCTAATTCACTTTGTACCTCACACTTCTTGGCAGAGAGGTCATATACCACAGTGCTCTCATTCACTGAAATAGAGTTGTTATCTACTTCTAGCGACAGATAACCTTCCAGGTGCTCATTTGCCCTCACCCTAGGATACCGCTTCCCACAGCACCTAAATCGGTAAGTCAGTTGGTGAAAGGGACAACATGCCTATATGTTACCCTTACATGCAGTTGCCCTCAGCCAGAAATCCCATCCAGACCCAGGCGATCAGAAACATTTCCAGACTCACTAAGTAAAATGTAATCTCTCAAGACTTACTGAGTCTGACTTCCCTTTTCTCTTGTTCAAATACATAACTCTGCAACAGTTTCAAAGGTCAGCAGTATACACCTCACTCCCTCTTTTCAATTATGCTAATAATTGCCCATTTACTTTAAAGAGATCTAGGCCATAATTATAAGGTTGCTTTATATGAAGGAACCACATATTTCTACCCTGCAACCCTAGAACTTATATATGCAGAGATCTTTTAAACAGTAATCAGAAGCATAGTAGTAAGGTTGTAGTAATTTAACAACAACTAAAAATAGAAATTTATATATTACATCTAATGTGTTTGTCCCAGTGAATAATGTCCCAAAAAGGCATATCACTGTTGTACCAATGTATTAGTGATGAAGTCGTCTTTTTTTTTTTTTTCCCACAAAGGATCAGATATGACAAACACTGTCAGAATTTGAAAGGTACACTAAGAAAAAAGGTGATTAAAAAAAAAAATCTAGTTATATTTCTCCCCAGATCTGATAATGAGGGTCTTATACCAGTTTACATGGCTAGCAAAGCAGGACCAAAACACAGAATCGATGATCTGCCTTTTTCACATCTCTTTTGCACTCATTTTAGAGAAATAAAGTCACCACACAAAAGCAGTTCCCAACTCCTTTTGGACAGTAGAGAATATATATTCTCAGAGTATTTTCTTAAAAGCACATCACTGAAAGAGGAAGCATCTCCTTACAGATTAAATCAATCTGAACAAAGACAACAACAAACAGTAAGTTTTGGGGTGTGATTATGTGTGTGTACATGCACAAATACGTGTGTTTTAAGAGATCCATACTGTGCTGTGTGGGTGTCCTATACTCATCTGGCATGTTTCCAGAGATTTCTATTTTCAGCAATGGACATAGGATCATAGCATTATGTTTATTTCTTTGAAACACAGCTATGAGGGGAGGCTAAAATGCATACATCCTTGGGGGGGTAGTAACAATTAGCAACCATGTGAAATATATGGATTACAGAATGCAAACACCACAGGACCTGGAGGGCACACATTTTTCCCTACCATAAATGATAACTAGCCGACTCTATGTCTTTAGACCATTTGAGCTGCTACAGTCAGAAAATCATTGGAATCTGAAGAGGCATAGATTAGACTGCTACAAAGTAACAATGGAATATTTTCAGATGTGTATCTTCTCTTTTTTTTTTTGGGGGGGGGGAGGGGAGAGGTAGAGGAGGGAGGGAAGGAGGGAGAGAAGGAGGGAGAGAAGGAGAGAGAGAAGGAGGGAGAAAAGGAGAGAGGGAGAAAAGGAGGGAGGGAGAGAGGTAGGAAGGGAGGGAGGGAGGGAAATACTTTTCTATAATGCATACACTTCCTTCCTACTGTAACCCTTCCACAAACTTTCTTCTAAGGTTCAATCTATATGTTAGAAATTCATTTTCTACTGTTCACATGAGATCCATGCATTTTACCTGTATTAGTAACTCTGTTGATTCCGTAGCAATTTTTCTTGTTGAAAGAAGGGAAAATGCTTATGTGGACAGATTTAGAACATTTAGCAAACACACCCAGAATTATCACCATTTATTCTGATTCTGATTTAGGGCAGAGAGTATTTCTTGTTACTGAACAATAAATGTTAGTGAGCTAATTTCTCTAGTTCCATTTGCATGTGGAATTAGAAGTAAATACAAAACATGGCTTTTAAATTAATTTATTCTGACTGATGCCAGCCAGAGGTCAAACAGTAAGAAGAATTTAGCATGCACCTCCCACCTTAGATGGCCTACTTGGAGAGTCCAGTCTTCAGGCACAATGGAATCAAGCTGAACAATAAAGCAATGAAATATTGAAGTTTCTGCCAGGAGTTCTCACAGGAAAGAAAAATCAGAATTGTATGTTTATTAGAGACATCATAAATTTATCTTCTAAGCATAATGTGGAGCAAAAATTTGTAACTTCCAATCCTTGTGAATTAGCTGTTGTCTTCATTCAGATCCCTCCTGAAAACTGGGTTCTGCTGTTAGAGTACTGCTAGACAACATATGTTCTATCCTTCCAGCACCTCTGCATTGTCACTTCTCATCAGATTTTTTGTTCATAAACCCTTTGTAGAAAAGGCTATCTTTTTAATTATATGTACTAACAATACTTGGCTCAATGGAGCAATAAGGAATGCTGTACTATAAGAAGATAATAAAATACTCTTTCTTTATGGAGGAAACTAAATAAACAGTTCTATTCTTTCTGCTACCCCATTAGAGCACAAATAAACAGAGAATCCTGTACCAAGCTTTAGATATAATGCTTGATCTCTTCAACAGAAACGAAACCCACAGAGACTATAGAAAAGATGAATTTCAAATTCTAATAGACACAAATGGACTTTAATATGTCTCTCCAAAGATTTTCTGACTAACAAATATCACAGGGGAGAAGATTAGAGTGATAATAGCAAGTCACAGTCATGCATGTGTCTGATATGCTTTTAAACTGAACAACAATTCTAAAACAAACAAACAAAGCATATTCAGAATGGCAAGAACACTTTTTTTTCCTCCGTTTGTTGCCTGCTTTAAAATTCCTATCTGTCCTGTTTTTCTTTCTCCTTTGAGGACAACATTTTTAATGTCATCCATACAACCAGAATTTATGACAAAGACCTAGGACATGCAACAGATCAGGACTTGACCTCATACAGCTGCTTTCCAGGAAGAATAACTACCTGGACAAATACAGTGAAAACAACAGAACAGTATGACTTTTAGTATCAAAATATTACACAAAACTTTGTCCAAAAACGGTAGTCATTCCAACCCTTACTGAAGGAAGATGTCCAAATCAATTATTCTGTTCAGTGGGGAAAAAAAAAAAGAAAAAAAAAAAAAAGCAACATATTATTTTGTGGTAATCAAGTGGCAGGGCCACTATAAGCAAAACAGAGCAAGCACAATGTAACTGCAAAAGTGAAAAGGAAGGCACAGCACATATCTCTGAGCAGCAGAGAGATTTTGGGGTGTCAGAGTAGGTGTTGGAGGGGGCTCTTGGATGTAAAGGAACACTTGGATGATGATTTCCCTAGATGTTATGATTCTAGTTGCCTTTCTGATCTGTGATTTCATCCTAAAAATTACATCCCCACAATTTTATTAGTAAAACAACCTAAGACCATTTCAGTACTTTATCCTCTATTATATCCTCCTTACATCACTTTTCAGGTTAGTATGGATAGGAATCTTAATCCTACTTTCCTAAGATATTGGTGGATATCACCAGAATGAACAAATTGGGATAGTTGGGATACTAGGAGAGAATTCAGCTGATAAGGTTTCAGCCTATGCCCTGCATATATTTGATGTACCTTTGGAAATATTTCTCCAAAATCTTAAGTGTTCAAGCCTCAGAAGTTGTTCTGTTAAGTAACACCTAATATTTTGCCTAATATTTTGATAGTCTAAGTGATGTTGCAAAACATACTCATTGTATAATTGATAATACCTTTGTTAACACCACTTACTGCTGTCAACTGTTGCAGTGCCCAGTGATTTCAATTGTTTAGAAAATTAATGGACTATCAGATTATGATGTGTTTTCCGTTTATTGTGAATGACAAATTATGTGCAAATAAAATATTGATTTTCCAATTTGTTCTTGTGTTCTGTTTCATCTAAAACCCTTCATCATGAAGCAACTGTTTAATGCATTTATTCTGGATGGTTTGCTGTGAATTCAGAAGAATAAAGCTGAACTTAGCAAATTCTTTATGCAGCAATTGACAACAAATGAAAGAAAATAAATAACACTTGTTTCTCCTGTATCAACTGCATA